>NC_135221.1:3452672-3497719 GCF_052324685.1 Brachyhypopomus gauderio | reverse complement strand
AGGGGACAGTGGGGCAAAACGCAGACTGGAATGAATAATGCATGGCTCCGTTCTTTTATTAATGCGTGTTCAAGGGGATGTCGAAAATACAATATGCTCCTATGATTATTAGTTAACAAAACCCTTCTTGTGCATAGCTAGTGTGAAGTCCTGCAAGCGTTTTCATTATTTTAACTCTGATTATTATTTCATTATTTTTAAACTTTGAGGATGAGGTTATGATAGCCTCCTCTCTCCCTCCACGTTGGCATACAGCACCACGCTTTAGCTTATTAAGATACTCGGTTGAAAGGACGTAAAATAACAGGCCACGCGTATAGACTCTCCTCCGTAGACGTATACGTGTACAAGGTCAGCTCCGTCTCAGTGCCCTCTGCAGAGAAAAGATGAAGGGAATTTAATATAAAGCTGGTAAAGAAGCAGTAGAATTCACCGTGTGAAATCTATTCACACATGTATTTATGCATGAATACACGGCGGTGAATTTGATGTTCGTGTGTTGCTCGTGCAACAAAGACGTCTTTGTCCTTCTGAACCACAGATCTCGTCAATGTGCTCCGCAGCTTTACGGAATATTTCACTCAAGTGTTTTCTGTACAATTACAAAAAGAACATTTTGACCCTGTGGGTGAATCAGTGTACCTCAGAACCTCTGCTCTCCATGCTGGGGCATGCCACAGATGAAAGGTGTCTACAGCAGCAGTGAAAACCCACAGAGAAACAGTAACTTAGTACAACACAAACACAAGCTCTCTTAATGGGACACAAATGCAAGCCTTCTTATTTCTACACAAATACAAGCTAATTCCTTGTGCAACACAATTTTTCTTGACATAAGAGTCAGAATTTATTCCTACTCATGTGAGCAACATCTGTTGTTATTGAAAGTATATTTGCTCAGAAATAATGCAGTTAGGTATTTTACCTTTTAAGTCATCAACCTCAATTCATAAACCATTGGACAGATCAGTTTGCTCTTTGGTTATTATACACATATATACATGCCTACGTACATGCACATTAGTTTGCTGCTTGTTTCTCTGCAAATTATACCTCAGTATCACTAAAATGTGGATCTACTCGTCATTTACAATGAGTTAGAGAAACGTCCTAATTACCTGACACTGCTTTCATCTTCCCAAACGTCTGAAAGATGAAAGAAAGTTTACCCGATTTTGTGTGTTTACTCGTAGGCTTGAGCAGACAGAACCTTTAATGATTTCCTTTAATGCATCTGCTTTTGGGCGTTCGGATTCTCCATCACAGGACAGCACCAGAAACAAGTCTCTGCTCTTAGTGCATCTTAGTCCTGGATAAAAAGAATTTACCGAAAGCCCAGTAAAGCGATTGTTAAAATTAAAGGTGCTCTTTATCTATGCCTTAAATAAATAAATAAATAAAAACTTCAGGAATCTGGCGCTGCAGCCGTGAACCCAAATAGGACTGTGGGTCCTGAATGCAAATGTACCGTGTTTGTATAGCGACCGAGTGATTGACAGAAGGCGTAAGAGGACACTGCTTGGCAGAGCTAGCTGTGCCGAGAGCCATCTGGGGTGAGAAGCCTCGGGAGAGAGTGACTAACCCCGTCCTCTCTCTAGGTGCCGTCGCTAGCCTGCACAGCCTCCACTGGGTTTGACGGTGGTAATTGACAGAAGCTGCTGTTGGCTGTTAAGAGACTGTTATAAATAGTCCCTTCTCCTCCAAATGCCTGAAGCGTTGGAGGTGTAGAGACAGGAACTGGTGGAGAGGAAGCAGCAGTGGCCATGGTGACCAGCACAGCAATTAACAGCTTCGGCGCTAAGTCCAAACAGATGTGGAGGGTGCTCTCTGTGGAGGAGACTGCCAAATAAATTCAACAGGAATCCGGCTCAGTGCTCTTGCCAACTTGCACCTTTGCGCGCAGAGTTTCAGCCCCCGAGGTGACTCTCACCCACACCGTGAAACGCACGACCGTCTCCGACCAACAGGGGTCGCTCTGATCACACAATGTAAACACACACGAGGTGATTATAAGGACCGAACTCCATGCTGCCTCCCGTCTGCTAAGTGGAGAAAGATCAGATCAGAGACCAGAACCCCAAAGAGAGAACAAAACCCCAACCCCAGAACCCCCTTTCTACAGGCCAGGAGACCATCATTTCCTTTTGTATCTGTGCCCCCCCCCCCCCCCCACCCCTCACACACACACACACACACACACACACACACCCAACCGTGCTACCCAATGATGTGGTTTGTGATGAGGAAATGTTGTTTTGTTTAACTTCAAAAGAAGCAAAACACATGGGGTGTCGGACTGGAAAATAACATTCTCAAACAGCTGCAAGCGTACGGATGCTACGACCTTTACAACAAAAACATCATTTGCAAACCACATTTTCCATCCACCATGCATGTGCCTCTCAGGACAGGTGCATCTCAGGACAGGTACAAAACTGCCACACCACCCCCGGAGTCCCTGATTCTCTGACCTGCAGAGTCACATGGCACTGCTGTGGTTTGCTCTCAGGATGAAAAACACTCTCAACTTCCCACTGCAGGGTTACAGGACTGAAAGGCTTGTGGTTAAATACTACAACTCCCAACGTTTAAGACATTGAGGCGTTTTGTCAAGGGACACAGATTCTTAATGAGTCCTTCCGGACATCAGGACTACAGGAAGAAACAAAAACAATAATGGTCTTCACTTCCTTTACCAAAATAGATTGAGGGAATGAAACTTGCAGGTGGTTGTGTTTCTGTGATCTGTTAGCAAAAGCAATGAACACTTTAGTCATTGCATAATTTGTTACCGCCCTCTGTCATGTTTAATTGTATCTGTAAAAACACATTTCAGGTGAAATTTATCATATAAAATACAATGGCAGACCAGTATCTAAGCCTAACACAGGCTTCAGACAACCAGAGAGGGACTAAAACTCACAATAATTAAGAGATTACGTGAACGTGAGTCAAATGAAACATTCAAGATGGCTCTGGTAGAACCCGTCTTCATGCAATTAAAATAAAAGCAGAAATTGTCAGCCTGATAGGTCACTAATGATGAAACACATTCAGCAAGAAGAATCTTAACCTGTATTTAGCATGGCCAGATGGTACAGTTGGAAACTGTAAGACGTGTTGGATGAACAGATCCACACCCATCCAAGCTATTTGCAGGAAACAGAAGTTCTTTCATTCCTTCGTTGAAATGTTTACAGCATCCTCACTCTCATGAAATGTCCAGAAATGCATAGATGGTCTTAATGCTCCACCTAGTCAAAGTGTACAACCAGATTCAGCACCTGAGTCCCAGACCTGTGGTGTCCCAGACCTGTGGTGTCTCGGACACCATGACCTATAACCCCCCCCCCCCCCCCCCCCCCCCTCAGAATCGCCACCATTCAGACTGACATGAGTGACACAACATGATTTCAGGTACTCGGTATATTAAATAATACAAATACTCACTTTTACACAAATATGTACTGGATACTATGGCACTAATACCTCTTATTCAGCTAAAAAACAAACACATAGAGGAGGCTAATATATAGCTAGTGAACTATGAAAAAACACCTCGCACTTCCTTTGTGAAGATAGATTTTTTTTTCTGTTTTGAAGATGTTCAACTCCCCAAATTATAAGCAGTATTTGTCCATTTGTCCAGGACTTTCTGTTTACTCATCATAATGTCCTTAATATACAGTATTTTTAACTTTTCTATTTGATTTTCATTAGCTAATTGCTGAAGTATGAGCTAAGAGTTGTGATGCACATATATTGTGGAAACCAGAGTTAACAGGGAAGGCTTGAAGGAAATTAGCTCTGACATTTCTTCCTGCAGTCGACACACAGCGAGTAAACAGATGGTGCAGGAGTGAGATGTGTGACTGTACGTGAAGAAAACATGGGGTTTTATCTATCTGTGGGGAGACTTCCTACAATGGACCACAAAGACACTATTGGAGTGAAACTTTAAGGTAAGTGGCTGGCTGGCGGTTTTTAAACCTTCTTTTTAATAACTCTGAAGAATTCTTTTAAATCTTTCAATTTGTTGATATCATATGAATTCCTTATGAAATCAGACTCCTTTCTACTTATATATTCATCTTGCATATTCATGCCAGTACCTCTTTCAGCTGTTTTCTTGTGCACCCACAATTGACCCCAAAAAAATTGCTTTTGGAATCCGCAGTGTGAGAGGTTTGCGTCGGGATGCGGTTGGCGTTTTGACCTGCCTCCTCCCACAGCCAGCGAGCTGAACAGCGTCCCGAGCGATATTCCGAACGGCGTTCCGATTGACATTCCGAGTCTCTCCACGCTGCCGTCTGCACTTGTGCTACAATGAAACGGAGAAAAGAGGTTCCGGCTCTGTGGTGCCGTTTCTGAATCGATGACCTTGCCACATCCAAAGCTGCCCAATCCCATTCAACACAGAAAGGTCTCTATTGCATGCACGCTCACAATAAGAGCCAGGCGTCAGCGGCGGGCCGAGAGAAAGCCAGCTCAATCACAGGTCATCGGGGTTCAGGCAGGGAGACGAGGCACAAGAAGGTCATGCCTGCAGGGATTCTGGGTAACCTGGGAGCTTATTGAGGTCATGTAGATGATATCACAGGGGCCATCCAGAAAGGATCTGCGCCTGCAGTACAGGCAAATATAAAGGGACAGATCTGAATGGTTGTTTTCACTCCCTCCTTCAGTCTTTTATGCTTGGCCCCTTGTTTAGAAAAGGCCCCCAGGCGGGGCGTGTCTGCCGTGTCTGTCGTGTGAAGAGGTTGCTGTCAGCCGCTTGTCTTGCACGTTCTTCCATCACAGAATCTCGCCACCACAGAAACGTTCACACGTCGGGGTTAAGAAACAGCCTGTGGTACTCCCGCCCGAGCGTGGCTGATCACCAGGGCCGGCGTGTTACTGTGGTCTGCATCCCAGGCTGCAGGTGGTGCTAGTGGGTCCAGGCTACACCGCAGTCTGGATGGGAGCCGTATGTTATGGGCCTGGAGGAGCTGTGCTGGGCCCGTTAAGGGGTCTAATGTGGATCCAAACACAGTCTGCAGCTCCAGGAAAGGAGAGTGGATGCTTAACTGTTCTACAAAGGCTCTGCTTACAGCTTGCACTGTATAAAACACATACATACTGTATAAAACACATACATACTGCATATTATGTGTCTATGTTGTCACTCGGAACGCCGTTTGGCATGCTGCCATGCGAAAGGAAAGTGTTGTTAGTCTCAAACAAAGTGATGTTGAGCTCATATATTGTGCTGCAATTTTAAAACGATAGTACAAAACCCTTTGAGCTCGCTGATGGCCATTATGGTGAGAACAGGTGGATCATCTTTACCTGTTTTGTCTCTTTGTGTGTCAGTAGAACTGATTACATCCCTTACTGGAAGAATTGTTTTCTGGGTGATGTTTTTAGGAATTCATCCAGTACTCCGGGGCTTTACCTCTGAAGTAAACCCTCTACAACCTCTCACCCCTTCAGTGTGTGCTTCGCCCAGAGGTACTGATGCCTGCTGTATCAACCAAGCATCATCTCACTCCAACCAAGGAGATATCTGAAACAGGGAGGATAATGTAATGAGGAATTTCACAAAATACCCATGGAATCCCATTTCTTGCGCTCCATGTGAAATGTGTTCTTCATAATTCTAGTGTAGACTGAGAATTTTGAAAGTGTCATCCATTTTATGTGACTCTTGATCAACTATTTCATGCTTGGTATCAAACAAGTCACCTGCTTGGACTTAGGAATAAGTTCCATGAATGTTCAGCACCTCAGTTACATAATGTGGCCATTTTATGAACATTAATTTGAGCCCGGGGGAGGTGCTCCAGGTCTTGCCTCAGAAAAACCAACCAATTGGCATCTTCGAATCAAGAGGTAGAAGGAAAACTTACACTTGGCGTTTCTCAGCACCATAAATCCGAGCGGCTCTGATTCATCTTTGGAGATGTGAACTGGGTTCCCATTTGTGGTTGTTAGCATTGTGATCATTATCCTCAAAGTAAGTGAGCTTCTGACCTCATATTCATCTCCCTCAGTTGCACGTTGACAAGCAGACAAGCTATGGAGAGAAACAGCGAAAGCTATGAAATCTTCTTTACCATCCCAGTGCTAGAGTTCAATCTAGACATTGTCACCATGCACCACAGGTCCACAGGCATCTTGCTGACATTGCAGTCAGGTTGATGTCATTCTGGTCTACCGGGCTGGCCCTCCGGGTCAACTGGCACCTATTTCACACCTTGTTTCCTCAGGAAGTTCATTGCCCAGCTCTCTGTTCCCTCTGCCGTACTGCACTGTGCAGTCACTCCACTGATCACTGGCCCACTGATACATCCAGTTCACTCCCACTTAATGACCCACACCTGGGCTTCACAGAGCTCAGTCTGCACTATAGACCAGAGCTGTAGGTCTGTGTCTCCGCTACAATGGAGCTTCTGAATGGCACCAACTCTTTTTTTTTCCAGACGATCTACCCATTTCCATGTAATACCAGAGGAGCGGCTTTCTGAGCTTGATCTGCTCTTTGATGTTGATGTATACTTGAGTGTGTATCCTAGAGAGTTTGGCCCGTCTCTCCTAGTCTGTTTGCTTGGTTTTTTTTTTTTTTTTTTTTTTTTGACTCCTGCCCTGTTTATCTTTATGTCTTTACAATAACTCTAGGGCTGCATGTTGATCCTGTATTCCTGTAAACCTGCATGCTGTGTGGTAGCATTCATTTCACACAAAAGCCCCAACCAAATGAACAGATCCCCAGTGTGCCATCAACCGTTGCAGAATTCTGACGTTGAGTTTAAAAGAAGAAACACATTCCTGAGTGTATTTACACAGTACAGAGGTGCAATCAATATGACTCAGGACGTCCTTCACCTCTAAGATTTGAACACACAAAAATATTTTCATTCTTAAGGAAAAAAAAAAACAAAACAAAACTGTAACTTAACCCTCCACAGAACTGCTTTCTTGCATAATGATCTAATATTGATCGGCATTTTCTCACACAGTTCCCAGTCTGGGGTTTGATTTCACCGGCTTGCGATGTCTTTGTCTTCGAGCTTGTCGGCTTAACATCGATTATTAAAGTTGAACTCTCATCTACACGTCTCCAGCTGGACCCTGAGCCGTGCTGGCAGCGTTTGGATAGAGAGGTGCACTTTCATCTCAACCGAGCGGGTAACAGCTATTACCATTCAGCTCGTGATTCTGCGAGTGATAATGTCAAATCAACCCAGCATAAATTAAAGAGGCGTTCTCTCAGCCCAGATCGCTCATGTGAGAAGCCTCCAGTAATAAATACAAGAGGATTGATATTTCAGAGCGGGCTCACGGACCCTCATCAGCTGGGTGATGCCTTGGAGTGACATTTCTTGGCAAGACATTATGCACATCAAATGTGGCTCTTTAATAAAAAACATTTATTCATGAAACAGGATCATATCATATGATGATGTGCCCCACGTGAGGTTCTGCAATTCTGCCTTAGTGGCTTCAAAATTTCCCCAGAAAACACAGGAGGAGAATGAATTCAGCCGTGGGAGAGGTTTTTTTCATTGTACGCTCCAACGCCACAAGACAACGGACGATCCGTGTGACTGGCACATCCAGATCCCTGAGGCCATAGACGTGTTTTGCAAAAAGCACTAATGTAAAACTAAGAAAGCATCCTGACAAATCAGACGATTTGTGTGCAAAATAACCTGGACTGTCCCGGCTGTCCACACGCACATAAAAAAGCTCAATGGTGAAATAAATCGAAATAAATGACTACTTGAAGATTTCCAACTCTTCAATTACACAGTGAACACTCAGGTTTTATGACCTTTCTACTTTACCATTTAGTTGCAATCACATATTAACACAACAATTAAACACAAGAAAGAAGCAAAAATACAGAGACTCTCCCTGACTATGAAGCAAGCAAATTAACAAGGAATAAACAGCAAACAAAATGAAATAAACAGTTTCAGCATGAAATTATATCCTTTTTTATACTTTATAGCCTAGTAAATGATGTTAGGTGATGAACTCAGAAAGTTTCCAGACCATCTGCAGTCTGACATTCCCTCATTTTGAGATTATAAAGGGGTCAGCAGTGATTTCGGAGCAGCACAGACACAATCGGATACAGCAGAAGAAAAAAAAGAGAGATGATTCAAAAGTTTCATTTATGACAGAAATAGGCGGATGTGGAACACTGTGCCTTATTCAATATGTCTGCATTTCTGGAGCAGATCGGTGCCGAAAAGAAAGGCAGGACCCGTTTTTAGCTGGTATTGATTTGTGTAATACTTGAAAGAGTCATTTATTACAAAGGCTCACAATTTTTGTGTAAAGCGGGGCACTTAAGAAAGAATGCTCATAAATCATAAAATCTTGCCATTTCATGTCCTCTTTCTCTCTGCTGTCACACGAAATCACAGAAAATAGATATTACTGCATTTCAAAGAGCTAATAAAGATTCTACTGGGTCCAGTACTGTTGTGCTGGAGGATGAGAGGAGGAAGAGAAACAAGCCAATAAGACCCCTGCTCATAAGAAAACCTTATCACTGAAACCTCTTTAATGTTAATGCAGTCCATCACAGCAGAGAGAGAGAGAGAGAGAGAGAGAGAGAGGAAGAGAGGGAGAGAGAGAGAAGGAGAGAGACAGAGATGGAGAGAGACAGAGAGATGGAGAGAGAGAGGGAGAGAGAGGGAGAGAGAGAGAGGGAGGGAGAGAGAGAGAGGGAGAGAGGGAGAGTCAGAGCGAGAGGGAGAGAGAGAGGGAGAGAGAGAAACAGAGACAGAGAGAGAACAGAGAGGGGGACAGAGAAAAATAGGACAAAGACAGAGAGAGAGGGAGAGAGAGGGAGAGAGAGAAAGAGGGAGAGAGAGAGACAGAGAGGGAGAGAGAGAGAGAGGGAGAGAGAGAAAGAGGGAGAAAATCATATTTAGAGAGAAACTGAAAAAGAGAAAAGACAGAAAAAAAGAAACAAAAAAGAGAGAAAATATAGAGAGAAGTAGAGAGAGGAAATGAGAGAGAGAGAGAATTAATAGAAATGAAGAGGAACAGAGAAACTTTCTAATGCCACTAATCCTTTGAAGGGTTTTAGCGATATAGAGCTTCATGACTGTGACAGCTGCTTTAATAACAGCAAAGCCAGTCAGAGCGAGAAGCTCTCATATACATGGCATTAATTATTGAAGTTCTGTAAAAATAAATAATAAAGCCGACTACACCATGTGGGTGTGGGAGGTGGGTTACATTATTCATGAATTCAATATTTGTAAGTGTAATAGGAAGTAAGCCTACACAATGGAGGGGAGGAGAACCCCTCTCTGCTGGGAAGAACTTTAATTGGTTTTAAAGACTTAATTTGACTCAATATTAAAACAAGGGAAATCTTTTTGTAAGGTTAGCTTGCATACATTTCTCTTACCTTTATACATGTGCATACACACTCTCTCACACACACACACACACACACACACACACACTCACACACACACACACACACACACACACACACACACACACACACACACACAATTGTGCACAGATATACATACACACATAGGTAAACAGAAAGGGGGAGAGATAATTAATAAACTTCATTAACCATTGTGTTTCACAATTGTTGTAAACTATGTGCTTGTGGCTCTTGGTCCTGAGGAGTAAACAGCACAGTAAACACCACAAATAGCGTAAAGTGGATGAGAGTCTTATCTTTGCAGACAGAGCCCCCTTTATCCTGAAACACAGCTGAAACACAGTTCACCATAGAAATTGAACTATACTGAACTTTCTTGTCAAGGTGATAGCCTCCAAGGTGTCCTTTGCTATTTGCTAATTAGATCCTGGATTCTAGGAAATACAGTATTTTTTTTCCTAGTTGAATGGTTCTTAATATAATCAGTGGGTAACAATATACCAGATGACACCAACATCTGGCCACTGTTGCCTGTCCAGGAGTGTAATTACATGCAGCAGATTTCTGATGAAGCATTGCAAAAAAAAAAAAAAAAAAAACATTTTCCTTGGCTCGAGAATGTTAAACATTAAACTCGTATAGCAGTTTCTTCCAAAAGCAGTGTAAGTGCCACTCATTCTTGATAAAAACATACTCTCACTCTCTCTTTTCACTTGGTCACATCTAAAGACTCTGAAGTCAAGCGTGAAATAGGAGGTTTACAGAGAGATTGAATGGTATAATATAGGTATGAAGTTGAAGAAATTGAAGGCATTTTTCTACTTTTTGAAGATGAATACCAAGCTAGCTTTACCTCAGCTCCCACAGCTCATACGTATTTGAAAATCAACAGTTTTGCCATAGAATAGTTCAAATAAGGGCCGAGATTGAGACCCTGCGGGTGAAAATGTGCAGCATGAAATATTTAAAATACAGCATGTGGACAGTGGTAGGATTAGACCTCACCTTTGTGACTTATAACTACTAATAACAGGACCGCCTGTTGTCGGTATAGAAGAGTATTACCTCTGTTAATACCAGCTCAGTGCAATCATTTAAATGTGTGTGTGGGTGTGTCTGAGAGGCAGACACACACACACACACACACAGACTGAGCAAGACAGAGACACATAGAGAACTGAAGCATCATGCACGGTTGCATCTGGATTGTTTTGTTTATTCAGAATGCAATCTTAATTTTGCTTAAGACAACATGAATTGGGTATAAATCAGTGTAAGTCGGTTGATTACACTGACGTGTGTGTGTGTGTGTGTGTTTTTCTAGATTGTTCTTTTCACACTCTTGGCACTTATGTCACGGCTGAACACCTTCCTGCTGTATCAGCACGATGCTGACGACGACAGCACCGGCCCCAGGAGCTCCTTTAGTCCCCGCCCCCACCGTCTGATTGACAGCAGCTGAGAGGGACGTCTCAGTGCAATTAAATGGCTCTCTCCGCTTAGAGTGCCAACACGCCATGATGACACCCGCAGACAAGCCGCCGTTGGCATCAGCTGATATGAAACTTAATGATGCCGTCCTTCAGCCCTGACGCACACACACACACACACACACACACACACACACACACACACACACACACACGAGCATGCATACACACATGCACACACGCACAAACTATCAGAAAAGCCTCATGCCTTACAGTGTGTGCATGAGTGTGTTGAGAGTGAATTAAACATCCTAAGTCTCTGGAGAGATGAATATGTTAGAGGAAGACGCTGGTGGAGAGGAAGGGAAGGCACGGCTTCTCCTCACCCTGACCTCCTTCTCAGCTCGCTTCTGTGGGAGCCCGGCTGAGGGGAAATAGCTTCTGACTAGCTGCTTGTAGTCGACCGATCGCACAGGAGCACGCATAAACAAACAAATGTATTCAGTAAAGCCAACACAAAAATGTTTAGCAGTAGTGAAAGTTACAGATAACTTTCATCAGTTTTGGTAAAAACACTGAAAGACAGGAGGTTCCACATGGCTTGGGGGAAACTATGTCAAAAACCTCTATATTGAGTGTGTGTGTGTGTGTGTGTGTGTGTGTGTGTGTGTGTGTGTGTGTGTGTGTGTGTGTGTGTGTGTGTGTGTGTGTGTGTGCGTGTGTGTGTGTGCGCGTGTGTGTGTATGTGGAGCTGGAGTTGTGCATCTGGGTTTGAGAATCAGAAGGTTTCTGGAGCTGAAAGGTCAGACTCACGCCTCAAGCCAGTCATCAGCCATGCTAGAAAGGTCACGCAGTGTTCCTGCGTTCTCCGAGCTGAAGAACCGAGACACGCACCACATACAGATGTGAGAGGACCACGGTCTACACACCACCTCACGTGTGCCCCGTCACGTGCCCACGCACCAGAGTCCCTGCCTTCTCACGTGCAGACACGAGCATGGCCGCTTACCCACAAGCCCCAGAACGAGCCCTCCACCACCCCAACCTTCACACCATCACCATCTCACCGACGGTCAACACCATAAACATCCATCGCCATGCATCCCGGTCTCTGACGTCAGGCCTCCTAAACCCGCTGCATGTCCCCAAACTTCATTATTACCACAGTACAGCTTCACACAATAATCCATGATATGAATTCAAATCCACTAAAATAATTACATTACAGAACCTTATCATCACCCCTTCACTAAACTATTAATTAAAGTGCACCAGCGTCTTGTGCTCTGAACTTTACGAAGTCAGAGCCTTTATCTCCACTTCCAAGTTGATGAAACCATCAGTAAAGTGTAACAACCAGCTCACGGACTTCTTAACATTGTTGTAGGTAGCATTCAGGAGTCTTCTGAGGAGAATAATCCATGGTTCCAGAGAGAAAACATGATGTCTGTACAGAGGAGAACGCATAAACTGCAATAACGCTACCTCTCCTAAAGATCCCGCCCCACCCCACCTAACTCCGCCCCACAACTCTGCCCCACCCCAGATGTAAATTCATCTTCTATCTGTAAATAGCATTGTAAACTCTCCTGACTTTCTTGCCTTTACATGCTGTGTCCTCAGAAAGCAGAGAGCCATGCCACTGTTTTCATGGCCATCCTTCGGCTGATCTCTCACGTGACCAGACGAACACGTCCCGGTCACGTGAGACGTCCTCCAGCATCTGGCTCCGGTGCTCAGGTGCACACTGTGTCGGGCAGGAAGCGTCCTTGGACAAAAATGCAAGATCAGACAAAAAGCGTGCGTAACAAGTACCCCCTGCTCTCAGTATTTATAACATGTGGGTCGGAGCCTCAACACCGTATCCATCTTGAAGCGTGCTGTGTGTAGCGGGTCTGGCCGCAGGCCCGTGATTTAGTGGAGGGGCTGAGGACGTTGCCAGAGCACCAGTTAATCATCGTTATTTCCCAGGGATGATGTCCTTTTCTGCGGAGTCAGGACTTTGCTCCTGACGTCAGGGGGAGCGGCACACGTGCACGACACACGTGTCGCCTGTTACCCGCTGTAGAAACCAGGGCGCCACGCAACACCTCCTGCGTGGTTCAGATCTCGCCTTGCCACTCAGAGACCTCCACGTGAGTGGTCTGTTTGACGTGATGACGTGATGCGTCTCACGCACGTCCATCACGTGCAGTATTTGGAGACATTTTGCATGCCTCTGGTCTCACGGCTTAATGTTTGCTCACATTTCAACCACCTATCAAAATACAGCTGCTGAAAATAAACAATAAGTGCATGGTGAACAAGTAAACATTCACTGTGTGGTAAACAAGTAAACAATAACTGCATGGTAAACAAGTAAACAATACGTGTATGGTACAAAGTTGAGAGGAAATACTTGTTCTTAGTTCAAACTGTTAGAAAGCCTGAAGTTGTGTTTAATTTTAGTGTGCAATTTGCTCAGCTTCTGAGAGGCTAAAAGGAAATGGTTTTACTTGGGCGCTCCTGGTAAAATTACGCAATTCGCTTAAAAACTACAGAAATCATCACACAACACTTTGAAAAGAGTGGTGGAGGAATCCAGAGTTATAAAGACTGGATCGACTTTCCCTTCCAGAGACGTTCTGTAAACACCCAGTGTGACCACGATGTTTAAAATCCAATAAAAAAGAAACAGTTCTTGAAAAAGACATAAAACCTGTGCTATGGGACTGGTCTTTGATCAAAGCATGACACAAACATGGCGGGGTGTGGCCACGCTCGGAGTGAGGAGAATGGGTTTCCACACGGTTCCGCGTTTACGCTCGACAAAAGAACCGCGTCTCCGAGACATGCGACTGCGTCCAAGACTTTGACTGGTAGGGAGGGGTGTGCGGGGTGTGAGGTGTGTGAGGGGTGTACGGTGTGTGAGGGGTGTGTGGGGTGTGAGGGTGTGAGGGGTGTGCGGGGTGTGAGGTGTGTGCGGTGTGTGAGGGGTGTGATGTGTGTGAGGTGTGTGAGGGTGTGAGGGGTGTGCGGGGTGTGAGGTGTGTGAGGGGTGTGCGGTGTGTGAGGGGTGTGATGTGTGTGAGGTGTGTGAGGTGTGTGAGGGGTGTGCCGGGTGTGAGGGGTGTGATGTGTGTGAGGTGTGTGAGGGGTGTGAGGTGTGTGAGGGGTGTGTGGTGTGTGAGGGGTGTGAGGTGTGTGAGGGGTGTGATGTGTGTGAGGTGTGTGAGGGTGTGAGGGGTGTGCGGGGTGTGAGGGGTGTGCGGTGTGTGAGGGGTGTGATGTGTGTGAGGTGTGTGAGGGTGTGAGGGGTGTGCGGGGTGTGAGGTGTGTGCGGGGTGTGAGGGGTGTGCGGGGTGTGAGGTGTGTGATGTGTGTGAGGTGTGTGAGGGTGTGAGGCGTGTGCGGTGTGTGAGGGGTGTGCGGTGTGTGCGGTGTGTGATGTGTGTGAGGTGTGTGAGGTGTGTGAGGGTGTGAGGGGTGTGCGGGGTGTGAGGGGTGTGAGGTGTGTGAGGTGTGTGAGGGGTGTGCGGTGTGTGAGGTGTGTGAGGGGTGTGAGGGGTGTGATGTATGTGAGGTGTGTGAGGGTGTGAGGGGTGTGCGGGGTGTGAGGTGTGTGCAGGGTGTGAGGGGTGTGCAGGGTGTGAGGGGTGTGAGGGGTGTGATGTGTGTGAGGTGTGTGAGGGTGTGAGGGGTGTGCAGGGTGTGAGGGGTGTGAGGTGTGTGAGGTGTGTGCGGGGTGTGCGGGGTGTGAGGTGTGTGAGGGTGTGCGGGCTGTGAGGTGTGTGAGGGGTGTGATGTGTGTGAGGTGTGCGGGGTGTGAAGTGTGTGAGGGGTGTGCGGGGTGTGAGGCGTCACTGCTGTGTCTTTCCCAGCAGGTGCTGATGGCATTACCACGGTGTAAGTCAACTGAGCCCAACACAATTCATGCTTCTCTGTTATTTTTCCCATCTGGATATGAGCTCTACAAGTCTTGAACACTGGGACACACTACTGATCACAAGCAGGGACGCACGGTTTTGAACACACTACTGATCACAAGCAGGGACGCACGGTTTTGACCACACTACTGATCACAAGCAGGGACGCACGGTTTTGACCACACTACTGATCACAAGCAGGGACGCACGGTTTTGCTCCACTAGAATTTATATTTATATTCAATTTCATTTATCATACAGGTTACATTTGGTCTGCGTGATTTATCATGTAGAGACAAAACAAGCCGTTAAATCGGCTGGTAGCTCAAACTGCAAACCAGTGTTAGGAATCGAAACATGATTTAGGCTGGAGGACACACGCACGGACCTGATGTCTAGGCAGAAACATTCATGTGATTCACGTTTTCCACAACAGCTGTGTGTGGAGAACCACGAGAGCTTCCAGGTTAGTGATCGCCTCGTTCCCAGCATGGTGAGGACCTTGTGGAGCTGAGATGTTCACTCAGGGGCTCAGATGCCACAGCTGTAAACTGTGTGCAGCTGTGAAGCTCCTGGCGCCGTGCAGTGGAACTCAGCGTGGACAGCAGACGACGGCTGGGTCAACGCCGTTTCATTCCAGCCTCTGCACAACGGCACCTGAGCCCACAAATGTCCTCTCTCCCTCAACAATAGAGAGGAAGCTCATTAGTGACTCTGAGTGGCGTTCAGGAATGGCGTGAATTCCTCAGCGCGTCGTAACTCTGAAAGGGCTTATGTCTGCGCTGTTGTGACACGACGTCCGTGTGGAAGACAAGCATGCTTATGCGTTATAACCTTGTTGAGGTTCTCTGCTGTCACTGCACCTTCCAGGTAATGGTTACACTTTCACACGTGGAATGAAAAACATTACCTCATTACCTCCCAGATCCAAACATCTCACTCCCACTTCACTGCCATTCTGTCCATGACACCACACAATGACCTATTAGCCTGGCACACCGCTACACCAAGATGTCAAGGTTGCCGAGATCACACTGAAAAAGACCGATGTTCTCTAACGCTGGACCTCAGTCTTTGCTGAAGTGGTTCATTTGAAAATTTAAAAATATCTCCTACAAAACACTTAACATTATTAATCCACTTATTACACAATAACCTTAAACAAAATGACTTTTCAAGAGTTCTCCCCATTGCAAACAAATTCCAATGTTAGAATAAAATCATGGCACTTCCCAAGCTCGACTTCCTATCATGTCAAGCGTTTGGCTGAATCATCAACCATGATTAATATCATCATGACGTTTTAGTTTCGGCTCAAGTTGTGACGTGGACATTGTCGGCATCAGGAACATGAAGCAGTAAGGCAGGTAAGGTAAGGTAAGGTAAGGTAAGGTAAGGTAAGGCAGGTAAGGTAAGGTAAGGTAAGGTAAGGTAAGGTAAGGTGAGGTAAGGCAGGTAAGGTAAGGTAAGGCAGGTAAGGTAAGGTAAGGTAAGGCAGGTAACGTAAGGTAAGGTAAGGTAAGGCAGGTAAGGTAAGGTAAGGTAAGGTAAGGTAAGGTAAGGTAAGGCAAGTAAGGTAAGGCAGGTAAGGTAAGGCAGGTAAGGTAAGGTAAGGTAAGGTAAGGCAGGTAAGGTAAGGTAAGGTAAGGTAAGGTAAGGTAAGGTAAGGCAGGTAAGGTAAGGCAGGTAAGGCAGGTAAGGTAAGGTAAGGTAAGGTAAGGCAGGTAAGGTAAGGTAAGGTAAGGCAGGTAAGGTAAGGTAAGGCAGGTAAGGTAAGGTAAGGTAAGGCAGGTAAGGTAAGGTAAGGTAAGGTAAGGTAAGGTAAGGCAGGTAAGGTAAGGTAAGGTAAGGTAAGGTAAGGCAGGTAAGGTAAGGTAAGGTAAGGTAAGGTAAGGCAGGTAAGGTAAGGTAAGGTAAGGCAGGTAAGGTAAGGTAAGGCAGGTAAGGTAAGGTAAGGTAAGGTAAGGTAAGGTAAGGCAGGTAAGGTAAGGTAAGGTAAGGCAAGTAAGGTAAGGTAAGGTAAGGTAAGGCAGGTAAGGTAAGGTAAGGTAAGGTAAGGTAAGGCAGGTAAGGTAAGATAAGGTAAGGCAGGTAAGGTAAGGTAAGGTAAGGTAAGGTAAGGTAAGGTAAGGCAGGTAAGGTAAGGTAAGGCAGGTAAGGTAAGGTAAGGTAAGGTAAGGTAAGGTAAGGTAAGGTAAGGCAGGTAAGGTAAGGTAAGGTAAGGTAAGGTAAGGTAAGGCAGGTAAGGTAAGGTAAGGCAGGTAAGGTAAGGTAAGGTAAGGACGTTCTCTGGGAAAGGACAAAAGACATGAAGAAGATTCTCTCTGTCTTCAGGACAGACTGCTGCACACTCAAGGGCAGCTATGGTCAAAAACTGCTTCGGTTTCTGCTCCTTCGGTTTTTATACCTTCATTTTCTGCACCTTTGGTTTCTCCACCGTTCCTCAACAGTTTCTCTTCTTGTACATTTACAACAGAAGCACAATGGGAAAATAATCTCTAAAGGAATCCAGTTGAAATCCTGCAAATTGTCTTTGACTAAGAACTCTGAGAATGAAGCGTTCTCTTTAGATGCGAGAGGTTGTCAGACTTCAGTCTTTTAAAAGTCTTTTCAGAATCTTTTCAAAGTGTTCTAGTATATGGTTAGCATAAGAACGGTCCTGCAGAAGTAAAGATTTGAGGGTTTCAAATTTGCCTAGAGACTTGTGAGGATGTTGTGAACTGGGTCACAAGTGACCACACAGTACTGGGTTATATTAAGAACAGCACAGACGGGTTAACAGGGATAGTCTATTATAGAGCAATTGTGGATCATTTCATAGAGAAGGACCTAGTCATTTCATCTGTGCATTATGAAAATGATGCAATTACGAGTTGAATTAACACTCACAGTATATAAAGTTAGTTCTATAAGTGGACATTCTCAGAGTCAGTTTAACACCGGAGGTGTTAATTCCAGACTGAGGACTTTACTGAATACAATTGTCCATTTTCTCATATTGTGGACGAACCCACCACAGAATCCTACATTTCTTGCTCTCTCATTAAACCTTCACCCTCGTGAAAAAAAGGAAATGTTAGATGCAGCACTAATCCAGTTCCAGAGCCCAGAAGAAGTCTGCAGTCTGCATATGAAGAACCTCTCACCATGTTCTCATCGTCAGCAGTGCCCATCATCATCGCTTATTTCTCTGTGTAGTTTGTGTGGTTTGTATTGTTTGTGTAGTGTGTGTAGTGTAGCCAGGAGACGTGGGCTGCAGGGGGCCGGGTGTCAGCTCTTACCATCACCACCTGCGGTTACGTTCACTCCTCACGGGCCGGGCCAGCTCCCACGCCTTTGTACTGCCCGTTTGTGATTGGTGGAGAATTCTTCTTCCTTGTTTCTGTCATTCCACAATAGTTAGAGGAGCTTCAGTTCTTTTCATCTTGCCTGAAATTAGACAAATGCAACTGCCTCTCTCTCTCTCTTTCTCTCTCTCTTCCTCCAACCCTCATATAATAAATTCCCCGACAAAACAAACAAAAAAAGATCAATTAGAAGGAATGAAGGAGTGTGTGTGTGTGTGTGTGTGTGTGTGTGTGTGTGTATGTGTGTGTGTGTGTGTGTGTGTGTGTGTGTGTGTGTGTGTGTGTGTGTGGCAGGAATAAGAGTGAAGGAGAATGTGTGTGTGGGGGGGGCAAGGTTGAGTGAAGGAGTGTGTGTGTGTGTGTGTGTGTGTGTGTGTGTGTGTGTGTGTGTGTGGTAGACCCCCACCCACCCCCACACACACACAACTGGGGCTCCAGCTAAGCTTTGAATTGTTGACTTGAAGAAGTAAAGAAGCAGGTTGTTTTTGGCTCTCTGGCCCACACTTCATGGTGGAGAGCATTATTAATTGGCCAGGTGCTACTGGAAGACTTGGTGTGCCAATTAGAGCCGTGCGAATACGTCGCTTGTCTGGGTTAAGTAGGTCATGTTAGCCCTGTCCAATTAGAGGAAACACACCTTCCTGAAGAGAGATGCAGCTCACCGGCCACCATGGGACTCCTCCTCCCCTCCTCTCCTCTCCTCTCCTCTCCTCTCCTCTCCTCTCCTCTCTTCTCCTCCCCTCTCCTCCTCTCTCCTCTCCTCCCCTCTCAATCACAGCAACTTGACGACAGAGATCTTTTTCCTGCTTGGGCTCAACCAAAATTGACGATCGACGTCAAGTGGAAAGGGTGTCTTCAGAAAGGGCTTTGTTACCCCATACAACATATTTACGGCCTGATCTAGCACATCTCCCTCACCTTTGTTATCTAATCATCAGAGAAGCCAGATAAACACCTTGTTATTGCTCAGATTAATTCTCACAGGTGTGCTTGCTGTCTTGTGTGCTTGAATGTCCTTGTGTAGACAAGCTGTTTCATAGATTCCTCTATTAAGGCTAATCAAAATCACGCTCTGTCCTGGTAGCACCCCCCACCCCCAAACAAACCAGCCCCAGCTTTCGGGATAAGCCCGCCCCCTCCCACCAACCCTGGGGATAAGCCCCGCCCCCTCCCACCAACCCTGGGGATAAGCCCCACCCCCTCCCACCAGCCCTGGGGATAAGCCCCACCCCCTCTCACTCAGGGACAACAACAGCAGCCAGTGCGAGGTGCCTGACACACTCCCGATTACAGCGATTTTTGCACCTTCTTTTTTGGTCCAGCTAATGAGAGAACAGGTTAATTGAATTATCCCTCCCTGCTAGCATCACTAGTCTACACTCAAGTGTGGTGTCTGCAGGAGCCTGTGGGGAAAAAAAACAACAAAAAAACAACAAAAAAACACAGTCTTGAACTTGTTATTTCTGTGCAAAGGCGCATGTTTACCAGAGACAGAGAACATACACTTCTATGATATATTATGAGACTGTGTGCGTGTTTTGTATGTGAAAGACATTTATAAGTAGTAAAAGATGGAGAGAAATTGTTTTATTGATGTGAGACACACTAATATTTAAAGGAGGAGTTGAGACTGGATGTTCTTACTGGGGTGTTGATGTGTTCAACGGCTTCAACCTGCACAACTGACTGAAATCACAAACAGATTCATTCCAACGGCTCAATGTCCATTAGTGTAGTAATCACACTGGATGAGCATTTTAAAAAGCATTTTTAAATTAAGCATTTTCAGGAAACTATTTCCCAAATTGAATATGCGTCGTTTGCATTAAGGTTAAAGCGAAAAGTAACTGCTTCATGACAGTCAAGCACATCTTCAGGAACATGAAGTTGTTATGAGAGTCTTCTAGCTAGACATGCCCTGGGTCCGTGAGTACTACCCGTTGATGTGAACAATAACATGTCAACCTCACACCCTCACGGCTGTAGCCGATGGTGTCAACCTCACACCCTCACGGCTGTAGCCGATGGTGTCAACCTCACACCCTCACGGCTGTAGCCGATGGTGTCAACCCCACACCCTCACGACTGTAGCTGATGGTGTCAACCTAAAATCCTCACAGCTGTAGCCGAAGGGGGAGGATGGAGCGGGTGTAGCTAGGAGAAGCACACCGCTCTGCCCAACCGGCTCATCTGGCTGACACGCTGGGAATGAAAACAGAATCAAACGTGCAGTGAGGCAGAGTTCAAAACAGACATGCGTGCACCTGCTCTGAGTGTAGGACAGTTTACTGACGTGTTTCCTGTCATGTAACTAATTCTCAAGATGTCTGAAACAGCCACATTTGTGTAACAGAAACTGATTGCCCTTTTCAGTTGTACATGTGCAAAACAAACATGTCTGTGTTAGTTGTTTGGTATCTTGGTGCACATCAGCAGGGCTGGTGTTGTTTCATCTCTGCTGGGATTGTACATCTCTGCCCCCAGGACAAGCTGTCTGTTAAATAATAGACGCCTGGTGCCCCGTACACATTTCTGGGCACGTTGTCTGGAAGTCGGCTGTGACTTTCTGAACTGGAAGCATATGCGAGTTTACGTGTTCCTCTTTCCAGGTCATTGTGTTCCTAAAGGAGCGTTGGTTTGCATACATGTTCAGTGAGAACCACCGTGCTGTGTGGTTGAACCCAAGGCCCAAGAGTCTGGCTGGGGTGAAAGGCTGCATCTCAATCTCAGGGCCTTTGCCATCTACGTGCCCCACGTTCCAGGGGCAGTTATGTCTTCAAGTTACTGCGCATGCGGAAGATGCTTATATTCCCATGCCAACACCCACACATATGACATGCGAACTCCATGCATAAGCTGCAGAAGACAATGATTTGAAGGTCATTGAAAGGTTATTTCAAAACTACTGCTAATCTCAGCTGTGATATATGTGATGTTGTGTTTGTGTGGTGTATGCGGCTCATCCTACACATTGTCCCAAATGCTATTCAGCTATGAAGTCTTTGTCACCAAAGTAGTTTATCAGGCAATCGGCCTCGTGAAGCAAAGGAAGAGATATTCCGATCTCCGGCTGGACAGTGTGTCCTTAAGGGACTCGATCTTCACAGAATGTCACAACTGCTCCCATTAAAAATACTCAAATGATGCTTCAACTCTTCAAACTGGTGCTTCTCCAAGCCACCATTCTGGTCGGGGTGAAACACAGCCCCCACAATGCACGGCGCTCCCTCAGGTGCTCCGCCTCCAGGAGCCGTGAGCCAGATTATCGCTCCTCTCCCCCCGGCACTTCCTGCACCAATCACTCCATCACCAATCAAGGCCTGCCCGTACTCCAGAGCGGAGGGCAGGCCCAGGGTCAGTCTCAACACCAGGCCCACTGAGAGATTTTCTTTCACCTCCCCTTGCACCGCAGCCGGTGTAATTAGTGCTTCTAAAAATTCCCTTTGTGTGCACAGAGTAGGCCGATAAAGGCCTGCAAACTCAGGCAAGCACTTGCTTTTGAACAGGCACACCTTTTATTTTCTGTTAACAAGTTTATAAAGTATGTTGTCTGGCTTCAAATGGGTTTTGTGTTCTAGCTCTGATAACTGAATGGGCTTCAACAGTCCCCACTCTGTAGGATATAACAGGATATAATTAACTGTGTTAGCAGACGGTATCTCTGTATTGTGTTGCGTGTGAGTCTAATAGTGGATTTTATGGTTTTTTTGGGTGTCTTTTTTTGACAAAGGCTCAATATCTATGCAACTCAGAGGCTCAACAAGTCCTTGGGATAAGATATGGAGCATGTGAGATAATGTGTTTTGTATGATTATTTATCCTTTGCTTAGGGGAAGGTTTGGCACAAAGATGCCTGCATTAGTAGTTTCAAACACCTCTGCATCATATCAAGAAGAGTGTGGAAACATTCGTACCTGTCTGAAACTCTTTCACAGGTATCTATGCATTCACCATAATTACTGCTGACTGGGCCGCTTCTGCTTCTCTGATAAACGAATGGATGCGATGCATACTGCACGTGTCTGAATTGATTTGAAGGACATGAGGCACTGGGAGCTATTTACAAAGACTTGGTCTAATACATCAACTAAGAGATTTGCTGATTTAATTCCAAAGCAATTAAAATTGATGGACAAAGTCCGTTCAGCTTTCATGGGCACAGTTATGGCGACTGAAACGTCTTACCGGGAGATCCGTATCACACATGTCTCCACGCCTAATGAAGACACGCACTGTGAATTTTAAAACATAATTACGGGGATCAGAACCCTGGGACACCATTGGCTCCTGTCAAAATGCTAGTAATCATGTATATTTTTTATCCAGCCTATTTACCACCAAGCCAGTGACTAACAGTCTGCAGTTCCCTCTAGACTAGCGCCTGCGTTCAAAGAAAAAGAAAAAAAAAAAGAGTGTCTTTTAATCGGTAGCTTGTGCAGTATAGAGTCGGTGGAGTGCTAGCACGGCACGCCGTTTTGCACATAATTGCATCATTGTATGATAAACAATGGCAGAGAGAAATGAAGCATCGTGGGAAGAGTCTTTAGTCATTCTGAGTGGTAGTTGCGAGGCTTTGTGAGGCTAACTACACAGCCCCCTTTTGAGCCTTATCACTGTTCTTCAGCATGCACCGAATCGCCTTTTTGATTTCATATTTTCTCCCCATTTCTGTGTTGTTTCCTCTGACTCCCCCAGCGTGGCCGTCCAGGGATAAGTCCTCCAGACGTTCCCCCGAGAGCTTCCTGCAACCGCGCTATGGCTGCTCCTCGCCAACCAAGGACAATCTTCTGAATCGTGAGCCATCCCTGTCTTTTGTTGGCTCTCTCTCTCTCTTTCTCTCACTCTTTCTCTGATGAAAAGAAAAAAAAGAAGAAGAAATGGTGCATCCTGGGAAGAGAGAGTCAGGGTTCCCCCCCTCCCAGGTCCCCCTCCCTGGTCCATGGTAATCCCAGTCAGGTCTCAGTCTGCAGACACAATGGGGCTTGGAGAATTGGCCTTGAGATAATTGTGTTGCTATCCCATTTCTGGTGTAATGGAATCTCACATCGGCTGCGGGAGCAGCTTAAGAGAAAGTGAACTGAGACGGTGTTGATGGTGCCCAGAGGAGTCCTCATGCGCCCGGCCATTTTGAAGATTGTCCTGGTGGTGTTTTTTTTTTTTTTTGATTACTTTTTTGTGCCATTCTCTGAATCTCCCTTCGCTGTGATGTTTGTCTTCTCCTTTTCAGAAAATGGACTCTTTGGTTTTGAACACAGCGAGCGACGGCTCTCTTTGTCTGAGGTGCCACTTCGGTCGGTCGGGGCTCGGGCGCCTTTCAGCGACGCGGCGCGTTTGGAGCAGCGTGGCCTGTGAGGAATCCCCCCACATCTTGGCGCGCAGACCGATACCAGCAGATTCTGAGGGCGGCATCATTAAGTCCCTGCTGCGCTCGGGATGAGGCTCGGGTCCCAGTCGTGCCATGTGCCGTCTGGAGCCGATGTAGAGGCGGTCTGTGCTCTCAACGTCAGTGTGACACCGAGGGGTTCCAGCTCCCCGTGTCACTACGCCGGTCCCCAGTCCTGTGAGACGCCCACCACGGGTAACAGCCAGCAAGGAAGGAGACCAAATTAGTGAAGCCACTTTGCTGAAGCTACGAAGTGCCTTAGTGTCAGTAGTTTATAGCAGTGCAATGTCAGGCTTCATAAGCACTACATAAAGCAAGCTTCAGCCACTTCTAGTCATAGTCCATCTGGCAGTGAGGAGCCCTGAACTATTATCACCACTGGCATATTTACTGGAGTTTTGCTTTTAAAAAAAGGTAACAGGTATACTTACAGAAGAGTAAGTAAATAAATAATGAATATAAAAAAGAAACGATTAAAAAAGTGATAGCAGAACTTTCTGTAACAGTAAGTGATATATGAACACTTCATTATACTACCTCCGAAGGCTGTGTTCCATTTGAATGCTGTCTTGCAGTAATATACAGCACCCAAACGCTGACATGATGCAACCCGGTGTCACTGAACGATGTCACTGAAATTGAACGGAAACTTATAATGGCATTACCCATAAAATGTCAGCCAGAGCATGTATTAGAATTACTGACTCAGTGGATTTGACAGCAAGCAGTCCAGGACTTAGTTTTACTTGACTGGTGACTGAATGGCCTGAATGAACATATCAGAAAATGTGTTCAAATTAAACTCTTGCCTGCACCAAACCAATCCCTGCCCTTGTTATAGTGAAGTTAATTACTTTCTGTTATGCAGCCCGGCTCTGCCGGCATTCCACGCTGGATAATCTATACCCTTCATTCACCAAAAAAAAGACAAAAATGGAGCTAAACTCTTAATCTGCCGATTGTGATTCTCTCAGCTTGTTCCGTGCGCATTAGCTACGGTGCCGGTATTTAAGCACAGACTAATAATAAAATGTCTATCAGTGTTATCACATTCATCAGAGTCACTGTAAACCAACGTAAACCACCTTAATCTGGCGTGGCCCAGCTACGGCTGGTCTACCGCTCACACAGCCCAGCGTGGCAGAGCACGGACCCGGGTGCCCTTCCGCCCCACTGCCAAAAGGGGGCAGTGTGGTGCCACGCAGGTGTCTGGACGGAGCCGGTTGTCAGCATGCTCAGGAGGCACTATTTTCATGGCCCATGTTAAAAACTTCTCTCAGAAACTTGCACACGTACATTACTCTCATGGCGCCTTAATGTAACTGCAACACACACATCAGGGGACACACACACACACACACACACACACACACACACACACACACACACACACACACACACACACACACACACACACACACACACACACACACACATATCAGGCTCCAGAGGAGGAGGAATCTATCTGTCATCTTAGAGCAAGCTTACCGACACACATGCATGCACATACATGCGAACTCACATGCATATATATATATATGCACACACACATACGCACACACACACACGTACACACACACACACACACACACACACACACACACACACACACACACACACAGATTTCTTCTCATGCAGGTGTTATTCCCAGCGATCCATTGCTGAACACGAATTCATCTACAATATAAAAGGAATGTTATTAACCGAACGGGTAAGGACTGACTGATGTGAAAAGGAGATGAGGTGTGTATGTGTGTGTGTGTGTGTGTGTGTGTGTGTGTGTGTGTGTGTGTGTGTGTGTGTGTGTGTGTGTGTGTGTGTGTGTGTGTGTGTGAGAAAGAGAGAGTGAGAGAGAGAGTCTATTGGTGTGTGTGTGTGTGTCTGTGTGTGTGTGAGAAAGAGAGAGAGAGAGAGAGAGAGAGAGAGAGAGAGAGAGAGTCAATTGGTGTGTGTGTGTGTGTGTGAGAGAGAGAGAGAAAGAGAGAGTGTGAGAGAGAGAGAGAGAGAGAGAGAGAGTCTATTGGTGTGTGTGTGTGTGTGTGTGTGTGTGTGTGTGTGTGTGTGTGTGTGTGTGTGTGTGTGTGTGTGTGTGTGTGTGTGTGTGTGTGAGTGTGTGTGTGTGAGTTCTGAGTCACTGATTCTGGAAGATGTGCATATGATAAAAACTAGGAATGATTAGTTTATATAAATGATGGGTTCGTTTCTTTTTTTGTCCAAATACACATAAAAATCTTTCTCTCACTGAACGGCTCTGAACACGTCGCCCCTTCTCCACACGCTGGTTTGGTCACTCGCTGCAACCAAGTCGATTATGGGCAGCAACAGTCTGTTCATTAGCAATCCCTCACATGAGATAACCAGAGACGGGCTATTTCTAGGTGCTTCTCCACGCGTGCTACATATAGCGGTGACGTTCCTGTGCTGGTAGAAGAGGCCGTTTCAGTGGAGGATCCCTGTGAACAGATGGAGCGGAGATTCTTCAGGCTTGAATGGAGGTCACCATGGTAATGATCTTTTTATCTAGTCCTCTCATCTCTCCCGCGCCATCGCCACTGTGGTGGGTTCTTCACGGGCTCCCTCGCTCTCCGAGGAGGAGATGCAGAGAATCACATTTGAATTTTTGCTGTTTTCCTGTGTGGATCAGCAGAGTCCTTTCTCTCTTATCCACTCAGCACCGCTCAGCAAACTCACTGGCCTCACTAAACATTCTCTGTGGGCGGAGGGCTTCATCTCCACCCGCACCAGCGGGGACGAGGAGGACCGCACGCTTGTTTACGGAGGGGAATAAAGGCAACGAGGGAAAAGCGATAGAGGCAGAAGAGGAGGTTGGGAATGCACACAGGGCCCCTGGAGCTGATACGAGAGAGAGAGAGAGAGAGAGAGAGAGAGAGAGAGAGAGAGAGAGACATAAAAACACAAGAATAAAGCAGAGATTAGAGAAAAAGAGAGGATAGGGGAAAGTTTCCTAAAGAAGACGGGGGGGGGGGGGGGTGGATTGAGATGAATGGGTGTGGGTAACAGAGCCCCTGGTCATGATGACTCTCCCCTCTGCTCACTCCTGCCTGCATGTCTCTCTGTCCCTCACAACCTCCCGCGCTGGGGCTGGCCCGAAGCAGGGGGTGTGGCCTTCCCAGGGGGTGTGGCCTTTCCAGGGGGAGGGGACAAGGGGGGTGGTAACAAAGGCAGGCCAAGCCTCCGCATAGCTGCGTTCAGCTGTCTGGGGCGTTTCCCAGCAACAGAAGCACAGCCTACCAACCAAGATCCAAGATCGGCAACAGCAGCAGGTGTGTGAGGAGCACGAGCACACACACACACACACACACACACACACACACACACACACACACACACACACACTCACATTGTGACAGTTGTGACACATTGTGACCCACACAAAGCAGCTACTGGCGTGTTAGCAGAGACCATCCGTGTTCCTTGAGGTAAAGCTAATTACCAGCCAGGCATCAGGTTGTTAATTGAACATCAAAGTTCCACATTTACAAAAGTAGAGCTGTTGTGATAATGACCCCCCCCCCCCCCCCCCCCCCCACACACACACACACACTCTATGTAGCTCTTTTCAGGGGTCTTGACCGTCAACCAATCGCCCTCTAGGGGTCACTAGCAGTTGCTGCAAAAACAGCAGCTACAAAACTACAACCATTTTTGAATTGCCCTTTTATACCTGTGCCGAATACACACAGATGTGTAGATCAGTGTGAGCGAGTTCGGGGGGGTGTGACACCCGTGTGTCCAGTACAGCAGCGTCTTCCCCTCCACAAGGGTTGACTGACATCCTGGTTCTCCAAAACCAGACAAACCAGACAAACCTGGACATATCTGACTCGTATGTCCAGGTGATTTATATCTACAAGTTATTCATTCATTGGCTGTGAATATCATCAAATGGATTTCCCTTAAAGTTTTTTTCTCTCTCCGTGTCACTCCCTGTTACTGTCTCTGTCTCTCTACCTGTCTGTCTCTACCTGTCTGTCTCTCTACCTGTCAGCCTACCTGTCTGTCTCTCTCCCCCTATCTCTCTTAGTGCTGTTGAAAGCAGTGGATCATAGACTGCTGATTTTAGCACTGATTTCATCACTAATGTTCTGTAGGCAGAATCAGCATTGGGTTAAACATGTAGAAGGGATGAAGACGTCTTTGTCTTCAGACGCTGAGCAGAAGCTCATGTGATGCAGGTGTCCATGGGGGGGGGGGGGGGGGGTTTGTTGGGGCAGGATGTGTTTGGCTGTTTCCCCAACACAGCGGAGGGGAGGAAGAAGAGTCTGTGCTTCTGGGTGGGTGCGCTAAGGCGTGGTGGGGAGTCGTGTTTCAGCAGTCTGGCGGTGGAGGCTCAGGTCCACCACACCCAACATTTTCTGACCGCCACTCTATCTCGCCACACACAGCTCCCTCTGAATGTGTTTTCGAAGCAGGCTGGAGCTACGGAGGAGTGAGAGAGATGGAGGTGTCGGGTGGAGTGGGATGCCGGAGAGTGCCCGGCCCTAGGGTGGAGTGTCCTCCCCACCCACACCAGCACGTTAGAGCAGGTGCCCGGGAGGAGAAGCCGTTAGTGAGATCAAACGTAGCAGTGTGGCGGGAGTGAAAGTGCAAGTCTTCTGAAGTTCTCTTCCCGGTCCATAAACTGCAGGTGACCCTATAATCACACCCTGTTAGACATGCAATGGCAAGACTGTTGGTCTAATTGGACAGAACAGAGGCAGACAGGCAGGTAGAGGGAATGAGAGAGGAGAGGAGAGAGAGAGAGAGAGAGAGAGAGAGGAGAGAGAGAGAGAGAGAGAGAGAGGAGAGAGAGAGAGAGAGAGAGAGAGAGAGAGAGAGAGAGAGAGAGAGGGAGAGAGAGAGAGAGAGAGAGGACAGAGAGAGAGAGAGAGAGAGAGAGAGAGAGAGAGAGATAGAGAGAGAGGAGAGAGAGAGAGAGAGAGAGAGAGAGGAGAGAGAGGAAGAGAGAGGGAGAGAGAGAGAGAGAGAGAGGAAAAGAGTGAGAGGGAGAAATAGAGGGAGGGAAAGAGGAGAAAGAGGGAGGGACACAGGAAGAGAGAGGGAGGGAAAGAGAGGAGAGAGAGAGTGATAGAGAGAGGGAGGAAAAGAGGGGAGAGAGAGTGATAGAGAGAGGGAGGGAAAGAGAGTAGGAAGGGGAGGGATCACACATAACTCACAATTAAATAATTTAATTATAATTCATAATTCAATAAAATTTTATAATACTACTCTCTAATTTTGTTCTACTCTGTCATTCTAAAACTAATGTGTAACAAAATTCAGTCAAAATCTTACATTTTAAATAGTAGGTTTGTGCATATAAATGGGAGTTTGTGCATGTTTATTGTACATATATTTATTAAATGTTTATGATTTATTATTATTGTGTCACGGTACGGCGGCCCCCTATTGGTCGCCCCCGTCTACAGCAGCAGCTTGTCCTGTGGGTGTGGTGTTGTGTTATGTTCGTCCCTCAGGTGGGCGGAGCCCGCGATCCGTCTCACCTGAGGGTCGTTTGTTCGTCTATATATGTCTTGTCTTTGTACCAGTTGACTGCTGGTTATTATATCCTTAATTCGGATCAGTTCACGGGTTTTTGGTTTGCGCACTTTACATATTAAAACCATCCTATTTCCCTGAGACTTGGAGTGATCGCTTCCATTTATTTTCGCTCACCCTACCTGTCACATATTGTTGTTGTTTATTTATTTAATCAACACATACCTTTTGTAAAAACGTAATTGCCATGTTAGATAAAAGCCATGATTTGACAGAAAAAAATCTAAAAACTGGTTGCGATAAAACATTTAAAATCCACCTATTTTAGTGGAGTGAAAAAAACATTATGTACATTTCAGTGTATCCAATGTAGTCTTCCATGGAAAAGAACCACTCAAGAAGGTCCATAAAGGCTCAGAATCAAACAACCCACGTGACGCTTTCTTCTCATCACACGGGACGGTGGTGCTAAATACACACGCTGACTGACATCATCTCACTAAACCATGCAAGCCTTCAGCCGAACGGCTCCCAGAGGAAAGTTCAAACGTCCACTGGTGGAGACTCCCCTCAGGACATCAGACTGGAGTGTAGAAGCCCACTGATGGTGAGTGTGAGGGGGACTCACCACTCACGGTGGCTCACACTCCCCAGTCTGGGTCAGCGTGAGTCACTGAACCCCCCGAACAGTTCAAAGGAAATTACCTCAGAAAGAAAGAGCTCAGGAGTCTTCAGCTCCATCTTAAGGAATAAATAAATAGAACTGAATTTTGAACTTGTTGAGCAAATAATTGTATTTATTTACGCATCCATTAGTAAATTGTTTGCTGAACAATTTCAAAATTCAATTACTTGAAATACTAAGAGTTACTTGTGTACTTACTCGTGTAGTACAAATAGTTACTAATGGGTGAAGAAAGAGCAGGAAAAGAAGGATGAAAGGAGGATGAAAATAATGAACAAAAATATAATCAAACATTAAAGATGAATGAAACAAACAATAACAAAACCAAACGAAAAACCCGTAGTAAAAGAAAACTAAAGCACCCCAAACAAAACGAAACAAAACAACCTTAAAAAATGATCAACATAATGACATAACGACCCCCGGGCACAACACACCCCACCGGCGGGGTGCGTGGCAACACACCACAAACACAGAGACATGGACAGATCATGAGGGACATAAACAGAGACGGCGGGCCAAGTCACACCGCCGGGCACAGGCTCTCGGCACGGGGCTACAGCTACCGCGGTTATTACAGTCATTAAGCATTATGAGAGTGGAGACAGGGAAGACACGGTAGGACCTTATGGGTCTAAATGAGGTCCTAAAAAGTGTGTATTAAAGCTGAGTGAGGCTGGAGGCAGGTGCCTCTAATTAGTGCAGACAGAGCAGAGACAACCTCATGGTTAATAAAATAATATATGATATATGACCGGCCAGAACACTACTAATATATACCCTATATATAACACATATAAAATATGGTATATATATATATATATATATATATATATATATATATATATATATATATATATATATATATATATATATAGCACAATATTGTACAGCATCGCTGATGAATGTGTAGATATGATCCTTTTGATTCATTTCTTCATAAGCTGTGGGCTTTACTGAGGTAATAATCTCTTTTATTACACAGCCACAGCAAAATGGGCCTTGCCCTGTGTTGACACAGCTACCAATCACGCCGTTAAGCTAGCTGACATCTTTTGATGCATAATAGATCATTATCTCACAGCTCTGGCTAATATAGCTGTTACCCCTGCACTATTTTGATTATTTAGCACGTTATGCCATAATACTGCTCACAGTTATTCACAATGCAATGTGGCATGTACATACACACACAGTATTACAATATCACTTAATATAAATGCAACTGAGGCCATAATCTAAAAGTTAAAGTGTTCTACACGGCCTGATCAGAATTCTTTACAAAAAAAAAAAAAGCTACAGTAAAAAAATAAAATAAAAAAAAAGAGCTGATGCAAAGCACTGAAAGTATACATGCCAGGCCTGGTGAATCAAAAATCATTTTGCCAACAGAGAGCTTGGACACAGATCCTGCTTCTAAAAGGGCTTGCCAGCTTTTGTTTTAACACACACTAACAACCAGCGCTCTTCGGAGAAATGAATTAGCACATTGTTAGACGGGGCTTTGTCACTGCCAACATAATTACAGCTAATGTATCTGCCAGCCTTCCAACTAGGGTTTATTTGGTCAGGGATTTTAAAATGGGCCAGTCTGACAGCCCAAATGTAATTTAACCTTAAAGATTAATCGTTAGCATGGCACCGTAACTCTGCCTAAATGACAGCCCATAAATTCTCACAAGTACATTACCAAGTAAATAGTCTTAAGGACTCGAAGCAAGTCATTTGCCTTCATTTAAATCAGTGTAGGTGCTTCGGTGTTGTTTAATTGTGCTGCTGTGACTCCTGCCCCTGTGTTTCCTCTTTATTCCTCTCTGTATAGTTGCCAGACCTGTGTCTCTAGAAGAGAAACACACACACACACACACACACACACACACACACACACACACACACACACACACACACACTTTCTATTTGTGACAGGCTGGCACTTGAGTCGGTCTCAGAAGCAGCACGCGTAGCTGTGTATTCAAGGTATTGGCTAGTCCTCAGAACGCTAACCCACAGATCCTGTCACAATAAAATGCACGACAGAAGGTGGAAGGAAGCAGATTTTGGCCGTAACAAAAAAGAACGTAAAAAAAAATAGGAGCTTCCTCTGAGCACAGCTGAACCCCACAAACGTGTGAAACTTATCACCGTACAGCCAGCAGAGTGACTCCTCGCAACTCCCGCCGTCTCGCAAAAGGACCCCCGTAGCTTCTGGAGATTGTTCCCATCACCGAGAACAAAGTGGCCCGACTTGAAGACGAGTCCCACCGCATCCGTGGCGGAGGAAGGGCCAGCCCGCTCCACCCGCTCCACCCGCTCCACCGGCCCCTCCGCTGTGCCCTAGGGGACGGACGGCAGCCAGAGACACGTACTGGGCCACAATCATAAAACACTCCCATCAGACCGCAGGCAGCGACTCTGCGGTCTCCCAAAACCTGCTCTCATTGGCCAAGTGACATGATAACTCACTGAGCGCTTATTGACACACCACCACACGGCGTGTGCCTGCGCGGCTACTGACGCTGACAGAAATGGAGACGTAGAGACTCCCGTTAAACTGATCTCACAAATGCCGGGTACAGTCTAGAGCAGGTCGTGCTAGTCACCAAACCGCCATATTGCAGAAAGGTGCAGTTTGGATGCAATAGAAAACTGACATTCAGTGCACAAGTGGAGAAAAGAAAGGCAGTAATTACACGAAAAGCTCTTACTCATGAATAACAATTACGCGAGGTCAGAATACCTGACGATGCTACTGCGTGTTAGCTTGTCACGCTAACACACATTAGCATCGGTATTAGTCGCTGGTCAGGTTTGCTGTTAAATTCCAGATTTTAAGCATTTAAAGATTTTAGCTGGCATAAAAAATAAATAAAATGTAATGGTTTTCAGCATGTTGATTAAACTCTTGATTAAAATTAAGTTTAGAATGTTTGATAGATGCGACAGATAATGTCTAACAGTTTTTCCTGATAGAGAAGCGCAGTCAATTAAAAACTAAAAAAAAAATGAACCCATCGACTAGCGCTCTCAAAATGATCATGAGTTGAAATTAGTAACAATGGCTAAAATGTTTGTCATTCAACACTTAAATGCAACAGGAATTTCCATGTCTACAAGACAAGGTCACACACAAAAGTGAGCCAATATTCTGTAATTACTGTGAATCCGTGTGTCTTCTATAAGCCATGGACTGTCTATGCAGACATCGATGGCCATGGAGAAACAAAAGCACCTTTGCAAAGAAGGCAGTTATGAGTTCTAGGAAAAAGTTCTTACCAATGTAAATCACTGAACTTCATGATGAGAAATTGTCCTGTACACATGTTAAAGCTGAACTTATAAAACACTATAAGGGAAACGTTAACTCCCTAGTCTCCGGTTTTCAAACTTCTCCCACTGGGCCACTCCCCCGTGATGTGGGAGACCCCGCTTTTAGGAGCGGTTGCTCCACCACACCACCCAACACCTCCACCTGCCTGGACCTGCCAGGTGAAGTAAAGACATGGGCAGGGAGAGAATGAGAGGAGGTAGAGAGGTCTGTGTGAGGTTGAGAGGAGGTAGAGAGGTCTGTGTGAGGATGAGAGGAGGTAGAGAGGTCTGTGTGAGGATGAGAGGAGGTAGAGAGGGTCTGTGTGAGGATGAGAGGAGGTAGAGAGGGTCTGTGTGAGGATGAGAGGAGGTAGAGAGGGTCTGTGTGAGGATGAGAGGAGGTAGAGAGGGTCTGTGTGAGGATGAGAGGAGGTAGAGAGGGTCTGTGTGAGGATGAGAGGAGGTAGAGAGGTCTGTGTGAGGATGAGAGGAGGTAGAGAGGGTCTGTGTGAGGATGAGAGGAGGTAGAGAGGGTCTGTGTGAGGATGAGAGGAGGTAGAGAGGTCTGTGTGAGGATGAGAGGAGGTAGAGAGGGTCTGTGTGAGGATGAGAGGAGGTAGAGAGGTCTGTGTGAGGATGAGAGGAGGTAGAGAGGGTCTGTGTGAGGATGAGAGGAGGTAGAGAGGGTCTGTGTGAGGACGAGAGGAGGTAGAGAGGGTCTGTGTGAGGATGAGAGGAGGTAGAGATGGTCTGTGTGAGGACGAGAGGAGGTAGAGAGGGTCTGTGTGAGGATGAGAGGAGGTAGAGATGGTCTGTGTGAGGATGAGAGGAGGTAGAGAGGTCTGTGTGAGGGTGAGAGGAGGTAGAGAGGTCTGTGTGAGGATGAGAGGAGGTAGAGAGGGTCTGTATGAGGATGAGAGGAGGTAGAGAGGGTATGTGTGAGGATGAGAGGAGGTAGAGAGGTCTGTGTGAGGACGAGAGGAGGTAGAGAGGGTCTGTGTGAGGATGAGAGGAGGTAGAGGGGTCTGTGTGAGAATGAGAGGAGGTAGAGGGGTCTGTGTGAGGATGAGAGGAGGTAGAGAGGGTCTGTATGAGGACGAGAGGAGGTAGAGAGGGTCTGTGTGAGGATGAGAGGAGGTAGAGAGGTCTGTGTGAGAATGAGAGGAGGTAGAGGGGTCTGTGTGAGGATGAGAGGAGGTAGAGAGGTCTGTGTGAGGATGAGAGGAGGTAGAGAGGGTCTGTGTGAGGATGAGAGGAGGTAGAGGGGTCTGTGTGAGAATGAGAGGAGGTAGAGGGGTCTGTGTGAGGATGAGAGGAGGTAGAGAGGGTCTGTGTGAGGTTGAGATGAGGTGGAGGGGTCTGTGTGAGGATGAGAGGAGGTAGAGCGGTCTGTATGAGGACGAGAGGAGGTAGAGAGGGTCTGTGTGAGGATGAGAGGAGGTAGAGAGGTCTGTGTGAGAATGAGAGGAGGTAGAGGGGTCTGTGTGAGGATGAGAGGAGGTAGAGAGGTCTGTGTGAGGATGAGAGGAGGTAGAGAGGGTCTGTGTGAGGATGAGAGGAGGTAGAGGGGTCTGTGTGAGAATGAGAGGAGGTAGAGGGGTCTGTGTGAGAATGAGAGGAGGTAGAGGGGTATGTGTGAGGATGAGAGGAGGTAGAGAGGGTCTGTGTGAGGATGAGAGGAGGTAGAGGGGTCTGTGTGAGAATGAGAGGAGGTAGAGGGGTCTGTGTGAGGATGAGAGGAGGTAGAGAGGTCTGTGTGAGGATGAGAGGAGGTAGAGAGGGTCTGTGTGAGGAAGAGAGGAGGTAGAGGGGTCTGTGTGAGAATGAGAGGAGGTAGAGGGGTCTGTGTGAGAATGAGAGGAGGTAGAGAGGTCTGTGTGAGGATGAGAGGAGGTAGAGAGGGTCTGTGTGAGGATGAGAGGAGGTAGAGGGGTCTGTGTGAGGATGAGAGGAGGTAGAGAGGGTCTGTGTGAGGATGAGAGGAGGTAGAGAGGTCTGTGTGAGGGTGAGATGAGGTAGAGGGGTCTGTGTGAGGATGAGAGGAGGTAGAGGGGTCTGTGTGAGGATGAGAGGAGGTAGAGAGGGTCTGTGTGAGGATGAGAGGAGGTAGAGAGGTCTGTGTGAGGATGAGAGGAGGTAGAGAGGGTCTGTGTGAGGATGAGAGGAGGTAGAGAGGTCTGTGTGAGGATGAGAGGAGGTAGAGAGGGTCTGTATGAGGATGAGAGGAGGTAGAGAGGGTCTGTGTGAAGATGAGAGGAGGTAGAGAGGTCTGTGTGAGGATGAGAGGAGGTAGAGAGGTCTGTGTGAGGATGAGAGGAGGTAGAGGGGTCTGTGTGAGGATGAGAGGAGGTAGAGAGGGTCTGTGTGAGGATGAGAGGAGGTAGAGAGGTCTGTGTGAGGATGAGAGGAGGTAGAGAGGTCTGTGTGAGAATGAGAGGAGGTAGAGAGGGTCTGTGTGAGGATGAGAGGAGGTAGAGAGGTCTGTGTGAGGATGAGAGGAGGGAGAGAGGGTCTGTGTGAGGATGAGAGGAGGTAGAGAGGTCTGTGTGAGGATGAGAGGAGGTAGAGATGTCTGTGTGAGGATGAGAGGAGGTAGAGAGGTCTGTGTGAGGATGAGAGGATGTAGAGAGGGTCTGTGTGAGGATGAGAGGAGGGAGAGGGGTCTGTGTGAGGATGAGAGGAGGTAGAGAGGGTCTGTGTGAGGATGAGAGGAGGGAGAGGGGTCTGTGTGAGGATGAGAGGAGGTAGAGAGGGTCTGTGTGAGGATGAGAGGAGGTAGAGAGGGTCTGTGTGAGGATCAGAGGAGGTAGAGGGGTCTGTGTGAGGATGAGAGGAGGTAGAGAGGGTCTGTGTGAGGATGAGAGGAGGTAGAGAGGGTCTGTGTGAGGATGAGAGGAGGTAGAGAGGGTCTGTGTGAGGATGAGAGGAGGTAGAGAGGGTCTGTGTGAGGACGAGAGGAGGTAGAGGGGTCTGTGTGAGAATGAGAGGAGGTAGAGAGGGTCTGTGTGAGGATGAGAGGAGGTAGAGAGCGTCTGTGTGAGGATGAGAGGAGGTAGAGGGGTCTGTGTGAGGGTGAGAGGAGGTAGAGAGGTCTGTGTGAGGATGAGAGGAGGTAGAGAGGTCTGTGTGAGGATGAGAGGAGGTAGAGAGGGTCTGTGTGAGGATGAGAGGAGGTAGAGGGGTCTGTGTGAGGATGAGAGGAGGTAGAGAGGGTCTGTGTGAGGATGAGAGGAGGTAGAGAGGTCTGTGTGAGGATGAGAGGAGGTAGAGAGGTCTGTGTGAGGATGAGAGGAGGTAGAGAGGGTCTGTGTGAGGATGAGAGGAGGTAGAGGGGTCTGTGTGAGGATGAGAGGAGGTAGAGAGGTCTGTAGAGGATGGCAGGTGTGTGCCACTCTCCTGCAGCCTCCCAAAGTTCCACAGGTCCTGCAGGTCCCGCAGGTCCCGCTGTGCTCTGGGTTCCAGCAGAGCCGTGAGTGTTAATGAACTTATCACTTTCCAGGCAGGCTGGCTAACCATCATTCCTACTGCACCTCCTTTAATAAGAGCACACGGAGCAGTGTAGCGTTCCTCCATAACTCCGCCTACCACACCTCCCCAGTAACTCCGCCTACCGCACCTCCCCCGTAACTCCGCCTACCGCACCTCCCCCATAACTCCGCGTGCCGCACCTCATTCCTTAGCTCTTTCATGTCCGCACCATCCCTGTATAAACATTATCTCCATATCTAGTTTGTTTGGGCTTTAAGTATTGCGTTACTAAACCCGACCTCGCTCTTGTGTCCGGCCACGCCCACCTTCTCAGGCGGAGAGTGGTGAGAATCTGATCTCAGGACCTGGGCTTCATCTAGCTTTTAGTGTGGTTTTATTGTTTATGCATGGTGGAATCCACACAAGAAGGCTTAAGGCATCTAGCACGAGTCTGACTGGCCCTGCCACATGGGAGAAGAGCCACGTCTGTACATAAAACTGCTTTGTGTGATTGCTTTGTCATTTATTCTGCAGCACAACGTCAGCCAGAAAGGATTTGAAAACGTTTAAGTGTGAACACAGAATGAATGGGTGAGTCCAAGCGTATAGATTACACAGTGGAAGTTATGGCTCATGCTATAAAATGTCTCGCTGTTTCAGCGCCAAATCACATTGTATGAATATGTGCAACATTTCTGCGGAATCTTTAGAAAATGTTTTACAAGGAACATCTTTATGCTTATAGCAAGGGATGCTTCTGAAGATGATAAAGATTATGAATTTACACAGCATCTGAGACAACGCACTCTTCACAAGACAATAATATCTTACTGCCTGGATTCTGAATTTTATATTCTTTTATTTTATAACACGTCTTTGTTATTTCAGGTAAATGGAGGCTGTGTAAAATTCTTGACACAATGAAGGACAATGTAATAAATAAACAAAAAGCCATCTGATTTGAAAACCAGTGGCAAACAAACACTGTGGTCCACAGTCTTATGTGTTTTTATTGTATGGCAGTTACTGTACAGTCAGTCAAGGGAAATCAGCGACACGTTCTTGGTAAAAGCACCATCTGAATGCAGAAGGATCTTTAACTGTTCCTGTACTGGAATGAACAAATAAACCATCAGATGGCCACCATGACACCTCTATGCTGAAAACAGTCCTGTTTGCTATATTAACTCACAGGGCAACGTCCTGGCTCAGGAACATGAACATTATGGGAATGTTGATGACCCAACACGTTCCTGCACACACTTCCACACGTCAGTACTCAGGACTTTTTACTTCTAATTTGAACCAAGTGTTACCCAGGAGGATTGGAAAAAAAAAACGAGATATTTTAGTCTCCATTTAATTTCAAATGTGGAAGCGTAGGCTATTTTGGAGCCATCTCACATCCTCACCTAGAATTTGTGAGTCCCACCAAAATCAGCCACTACACTGGACATCTTTGTAAAGATGTTATTTTTGTGCATATACCACCCATTCCAAGTGCTAACTCGACATTTTGACATCCGAATAGATTTTGGCAATCTGCTGTAGGCCAGCACACATAAGCCCACATTTGGTGTGGCCCTCTGACCGGAGGAGTGGTCGTATCAGCCCAGAGACCTGCTGCAGACCTTCTGACTCTCGGATCAAGAATGAGTGCTAGATGGATATGTGACGTCTCAACGATTTCACTCACCATGTCCTTACCTAATCTCCATCAGAATATTTTTCTTTTTTCTTTTAAAATCCAAAGTGGTTGACTTTCATCAAACATTACAGTGGATCGACCTTATTCCAGTTGGATGGTCTGTCTCAGCCTAACCGTTGAATCGCAGTTCACAAATGTGATTTCAAAACTTTCGACAGTCCTATATGCAGACAGAACATGAGTTCAGTGTCTTCTCTGACACTGTAATTAGGATGGGAACAAAGTAGACCTCCTCCTCCTCGGTGAACGTCAGGACGTCACACAGACAGCCTGCCGCTAAACACCTGTCTACAGAAATGCCAAAACTCACATCACTGTCACACAAGCCACACGACACACAGTTATGTCCAGTCCTGTCGTCAGGCCGGAGTAAAGAACTGTCACTGTCAGGTGTTAAAGACTGCGTTAAATTACAGGCGTTCAGCTGTGCAGGAAGCAGGTTTAGACAAGGCGTCTCAAACAGATGGTCCTCAAATAGTCAAAATATTGCCGCAGTGCCAACACACAGCCATACATATATATATATATATATATGTTACTGGCTGCAGTAAATAGTAGCAAATAATAAATTAGTGTGGCGTAGACAGTGGTGAAGGTAAGTAACACCAAATCCATTTCAGAAGGACTTAAAATACCCATTGTTATAAAAATGGGTAATTCGGCTACATCTAGACTGACCAGACCACACCACAACAGCCCAGGTCAACAGCCCAGTGAAATGGATCCTATCATTTTCACTGGGAAGTAACACCCCCCCCCCCCCTTCCCCCGTACCAGACCCACCTCCAACCCAGATCTTTGAAACACACAGCTCAGCCATCAGCTGTCAGTCATGTCTGTCACCACGGACCGAGCTCCGCCCACACATGGACAACAGCGGCTTCTGGAGAGTGTGCTAGCTGCAGGCCATTCTGCACTAATAACATTTCACCGCATCACAAGTTTGTGTTGCTCTCTAAATAATGTGGGGAAATGAAAGAGGCCATGGAGCTGTGATGAACCTCGTTAACTTCAAACACAAGAGCTCTGGTCGCTAGCGTTGCTAGCGTTGCGAAGCGTCAGCAGTACGGCACGTTGTGACGCTGCACAAATACACACACTGTTGTCAAAGCAGAGGCTCAGCAGAGGAAAAGCGTGTGTGAGTCACGTTTTTACAGCTTTCCAGACTTTTCTGAACATTGCAAAAGAAATATGTTTTTTTTTGTAACATCATATCTGATTAAATCAGTTTAACTTGTAACTGTAAATCCAGAAATACACTGCTGATATGCTTGAGGCTACTGACACGTTCTGCTTAAAGCTGACCATGTTTGAACAGCACCTACCAGCAGGACACCTGCACCTTCAAAAGCTGCAGCAACACGGTGATGGAAACAAAATACAGCCACGGAGAGAAAACTTCTGGAACAGTCCGTGATGTGCATATTCATGAAGAGACTGATGAAGAACTTCAGGGAGCGATGATTTCAGGAAGTGAAATCTAGTTCCTGTGACAGCCATTTTAGTGGTCGTGAGGATAGCCCTTGGTCCATTTTAGTGGTCGTGAAGATAGCCCTTGGTCCATTTTAGTGGTCGTGAAGATAGCCCTTGGTCCATTTTAGTGGTCGTGAAGATAGCCCTTGGTCCATTTTAGTGGTCGTGAAGATAGCCCTTGGTCCATTTTAGTGGTCGTGAAGATAGCCCTTGGTCCATTTTAGTGGTCGTGAAGATAGCCCTTGGTCCATTTTAGTGGTCGTGAGGATAGCCCTTGGTCCATTTTAGTGGTCGTGAAGATAGCCCTTGGTCCATTTTAGTGGTCGTGAAGATAGCTTAGTGGTCGTGAAGATAGCCCTTGGTCCATTTTAGTGGTCGTGAAGATAGCCCTTGGTCTGCTGACGCTAAGATGGAAGTTCTGCCTCCAGATGATCTCTTCAAATTTTGCAATATTCCAAATCAGACTTGGTCAAAGAGGAACACAAGAGTGTGTGCGTGATGTCTTGATAAACACAGCTCCTTGGTTTTTCAAACATGCAGAAGTCATCACAGTGCTGGTTTTTACAATTTCTCCAACCAATCGTACGTTGTCAAGCCCAGACAGGGGTGTGTTCAAAACAGCACCACCCAAACAACCAATCTGTCATTTCAACCCGTAAATGTAATTTCCTCTCGCTGTATCACTGAGTATCGCATAAAATCAAACAAGTCCTAGCTAGTTCATTACACTTAACCATAATTAAATACATAATTATAATAACAATAGGTATCATGTAATGAAAACTATTGCACAAATAGGGTTCAATTTGAAATGATATAGGGCTGACTCACGAGCCTTTGTCTTGACATTAGAGGTTGAATGTGGCCCTTGAGTGATTGTAACTGGTGGTCCCAGGCGTGGACCCTGTGGACACAGGCACCCGAGAAGGTATTGGGTTAAGTGAGTCTCTCTCTCTCATCGGCCTGTTCACTTCACACCACTTACTTGAACACAGCAGGTACACGTCTGAGAACCAGCTATTTAAAGAGCGGGGAAAAAAGAATGGAAGAAGGAAAGAAAGAATAGAAAAAAAAACACTTGATGAAATATATCATGGCAGACAGGAGATGGTGAGAGAAAGAGAGAGAGAGGAAGGAAAAGAAAAACAGTAGTAGGAGCAACGTTGAAACGTTGTGTGAGATGGGCAGGTCCATTAGAGCGTGGAGATGGACGGAAGAGAAGAAGAGATGCTGTGGAAATCAGAGAGAAACAAAGAGAAAGAGAGAGAGAGAGAGTAGGATTAGTTCATCAGCATTCTTTCCTTCAGCCAGCCGATATGTGCAATATGCCTGAATGACAAATCCCTTTCTCTGATCTCTGTGGGCTGTGGTGTGTGCTACGGGGAGGAAGTGACATCATGACTCACTGCCTTCAGTTAGTGTTCATGTCAGAAGTATAAATCTTCAGACGCGACTTGCTGTGCTGTGCTGTTTGTACAAGACACAGTCGAGTTTGCATCTGTCTACAGAGCACGGCGCAATCGCATCCCAGCTAATAGAATGTCTGTTTATTGATTCAGATGCTCAGACTTTATTAGCAGAAAACGCGTCTTGTGCCGGTTTATATTGGGAAAATAATTGGTAGCACTTTAGAGCAAAATATGTCTAATGATCAATTTCCTGATCTTTAATCAGTCAAGGGAAATTGCCTCTAATTCATAGATATCGACTGTTGTGTTGTGAAGCAAACATCTGCTAGGTTCAAGCAAGCAGAGCAAGGAAAACACACACTCCGCTTAGAGATGTCTGCCCCTCTACTGAACGCTGGAATCAGTGTCTAGGAACCGCTGAAATTGAATACTGATTTATCTTTTCGAAAAAAAGGCCTTTTGAGCTGAGAGGATAAATAGCTGATTCACCTGTGCAGTGTGTCAGCTAAACAAGACATCCAGCCTGTAATGTGTCAGGTCATCTGACCAAGAGATCTCCGATGACACGTCCCTCTTCAAAACTCTGCTTATACAAACTCAAAGTAGCAAAAGCAGGATTCTGAAAGCCTTTCTCTAGACGAAAATAAAAGGTTCAACTGAGGCCATAATAAGTGAGTGCTCTTAGCATCATTATGATCCAAGGACTGTTTAAATCCGCCTGGATATTCCTGTAAAGCAAGTGGAAATGATGGCTTTTGTAATTTGGTGGAAAGGTGAAACATACTGGCTTTTGAAGACGCAACAGGGCATTCAGTCAGTGTTTAATATAATAGTCAAAGTGCCCGACGTGCGCATAGTTGCAGACAGGCCCCTCCCACCTCTATCACACATCCGCGCAATCATCAAAAAGCTTTTTCCTTTAAGAGGGTCTGGGACACACGTTTTGAGACTTGGCTGTTGCCGTGGCAACCTCGGTCCACTTATTCCCCATGGGGAAAGAATAACAGAAGCTTCGTATGTATGGGTGCATGATACCATCATCAACAGACAAACCGGCGTCTGCAGGAACCCGACAGAGAGAGAGAGCGACAGACAGGAGGAGAGAATGAGTGAGACATATAGAGAAAGAAACTATTGCAACTAAACATGTTTTTTTTTTCAAGTTACATTTCAAATGCTGTAGTGATATTGCATTACATACGGTCATGTAAGACACCAGGAGCTGAACTGGAGCGAACTGACGTAGACGGAGAGGCGGCGTGGAAAGACGGAAGAGACACAGCTCCGATGGCAGAAGTGAAAATGAAAGCTCGCTGGACGCCACTGTCCCACCTGTGAGTGGACAGGCTGTCTGTGTGGAGGGGGAGCTGTTGTGTCTCACAGCAGGACGCCACGCCCGAGAGACACACAGCACGGTGAAGACACTCATTAGACGATCTGTATTACCCTACAGGAAGACAGAGCACTCTGACAAATACAAAGAAGAAGAAGAAGGAAAATAAAAGAACTTTTATAATATATATATAATAAAACTAATATTAACTATCAGCCACTGGTATACATAACTACACACTTCATATGTGCTTTTTTTGTAAGGGTTGTATTCACAGCAATAAAGATATTTAAGTTTGACAGATGGAGAGATGGAATGAGAAATGGAGATGAAGAAAAGACTCTGACTTCTTTCCCGCAATCTCTCCACTGGTCAGTCTCTGAGATATTCACCAGTTTACATGGTTCATAAACGTGCGTTCAAAAACTGTCATCACTCATTTAAGAAAAGAGAATTCACAATATGTGTGTGTGTGTGTGTGTGTGTGTGTGTGTGTGTATAAAGTATTGCAACAAAAGTTTAAGTGTGTATTTGGCTTCTTTTCTTAAAAAAAGACAGGAGAGAAGCAGCAGAGGGGGACAAAGCAGGACATAGCAGGACAGAGTGGGACAGAGGGGGACAGAGCAGGACAGAGTGGGACAGAGGGGGACAGAGGGGGACAGAGTGGGACAGAGGGGGACAGAGCAGGACAGAGGGGGACAGAGAGAGACAGAGGGGGACAGAGTGGGACAGAGCAGGACAGAGGGGGACAGAGTGGGACAGAGAGAGACAGAGGGGGACAGAGCAGGACAGAGGGGGACAGAGGGGGACAGAGGGGGACAGAGCGGGACAGAGGGGGACAGAGGGGGACAGAGTGGGACAGAGGGGGACAGAGCAGGACAGAGGGGGACAGAGAGAGACAGAGGGGGACAGAGTGGGACAGAGCAGGACAGAGGGGGACAGAGTGGGACAGAGCAGGACAGAGTGGGACAGAGGGGGACAGAGTGGGATAGAGGGGGACAGAGCAGGACAGAGGGGGACAGAGCGAGACAAAGCGGGACAGAGGGGGACAGAGCAGGACAGAGTGGGACAGAGGGGGACAGAGCGAGACAAAGCGGGACAGAGGGGGACAGAGCAGGACAGAGCAGGACAGAGGGGGACAGAGTGGGACAGAGGGGGACAGAGTGGGACAGAGGGGGACAGAGGGGGACAGAGTGGGACAGAGGGGGACAGAGCGAGACAAAGCGGGACAGAGAGAGACAGAGCGGGACAGAACAGGACAGAGCAGGATAGAGCGAGACAGAGCGGGATAGAGCGGGACAGAGCCCGACCTGCTCGGCGGAGATAGCTTTTAGCCGACGTGGGGACACACACAGCCGGCGTTGTCCTTCATGTCTGTGGACGCACCTTCCTGTGCTTCACCTGTGCTGAGACGTCCCGTCTTCCGTGTTCTCGTTGAGGTTCGCACCTGTCGTGCGGCTGTGTGTGGCGGGGCCGGCCCGGTGACACCGCACAAACAATGGCAACGTCTGACGAGCAGATGAGCATCTGACAGAGTGACTCACGCGCGGACGCACACACCCTGCCGGGACATCGTCTCGCCTCGTCCCACCACTGACTGCTACCCGTCGCCTAGGCAACGCCAGCGCTTGCTTTTTGATGCCAGGGATGCGAAGCGGAAATGAGTCTGTGTGTGTGTGTGTGTGTGTGTGTGTGTGTGTGTGTGTTTGTGTGTGTGGTGTGGGTGGGTTAAAAAGAAAAAAAAAGACCGAAAGCAAGGGGGGAAAAATGTAAAACAAGGACTAGAAAAAAAATAAAAATTGAAGTTCAGAGAAAGCAACATGGCAGTGTATAAGGACAGAGAGACAAACCGACAAAGCAAAAAAAGGAAGAGGAAGAGGGAGGAAGAGGAGAGGGAGAGAGAAGGAGAGAGACGGAACGATATGTGCACGGAGTGCAGCTGTGAAAGGTTCTGGACTGACCTCTTCTCTTCATTACCACAGCGTCCTCTGAGACATGGGGGGACGGGGGGGGGGGGGGGGGGGGACGGTGTGCAGTCTGCGTTTTAACACCGTGTCCATGGGGAATGGAAGACTCACACCCACCCTGCCAAACAGTCTCCTGAACTACAGACGCTGGAGCCACTGAAATTCATCAGGGAGTTTGAGAGAACGCTGGAGAGCACACGGAGAACTCCTCGTCTCCGCTGGCCTCAGACTGAGCATTAAGAGAAAACGCTCTGCTTAAAGTTTCAGGTTTTCAAGGTTCTCTTCATCACACGGACACTTGTGACTGTTTCCTCTGAAAAATGCTAAATAATAATATAGAGGATAAGAAGTTGGAGAATCACTTCATCGGCCAGAGCAGTGTCATTACAAACAGGGCAGAACACGACCCATCTACAGCTCAAAAGTTCACCTCTCGCTGGTGGATATATCTCCACTTGTGCTGGACTTTAAAGCACCCAGAGTAACTTTATAGTAGCCACGGGAAGCACAGAGAGAATTCATCATCAAAACAGAAAACACAGAGATACTGAGGGCAAAGTGTGGGTGAGGGACAAAGAGAGAGTAAGAAAGAGAGAGAGAGAGAGAGAGAGAGAGAGAGAGAGAGATAATGGGGGACTGCATTATGTATATTGTATGTGCATGTGTGGAAACGAGAGAGAGACAGAGTGAGAGTTGACAGAGAGAGACAGAGACATGAGAGAGACAAAGAC
>NC_135221.1:3445172-3447672 GCF_052324685.1 Brachyhypopomus gauderio | reverse complement strand
CGTTGAAAAACAGCAATTATGAGTTTCCTGGACCTCCTCTCTGTGTGATCCTCCGCTTCTTCATGACGTTTTCATCTGGCGAGCGGAGCGGAGTGGTGCGTGGAGAGGCCAGAGAAATAATGGGCTCCGTGAAGGATGCGCGAATTAGTCTGACAAGTTTGCGTAATTAACAAACCGCTAGCAGACACGCACGCGCCTACCACGGAGCGGGTTCGGTCCGCTCCTGCACGTCTGCGCAAACCTGGCCCGGTAAACACCAATTAAGCCGTCGGCACGTGTATTTCTCCCTACTGTCACGCGCCCCGGGGGAAGAAGACGTCCCGTTCGCGCGCGAGCCGCCGCCAAAACGCTTCATCCTCCGCGCGCTCTTCCGCTCTTTCATCTCTAACTTGTTAATCAGTTACAAGCACCGTGTTCGGCTATCGGAGGCACTCGAAATAGCGCGTGCGCAAAACCGGAGACAGAAATAACGAGTCGCCGGTTACCGGTTTTGGCTTCTGAACGCGACTCGGGTCCCAGTCAGAGACTTATTTACCAGCGAAGAGGAGCAGAGGTCCGGGGGTCCGGGGGGAGCGGGGTGTTCGGGGGGTCCGGGGGGACCGGGGGGACCGGGCACCCTCGCCGCACCTACCTCGGTGCTACAGCATTAATGGGAATTACAGCTCGCTTTGGCGGGGGCACACGGCGTGCGCACGAACACGAGCAGGGGAGTGATAGTCAAGGACCATTTAGTGTTTAACTGCATGTGTGTATGAGGCCAGGAGTTGGCTTGTTTGGTGGTGAACTGTTAATGCATTCTTTCTCTCTCTCTCTCTCTGTCTCTGTCTCTGTCTCTGTCTCTGTCTCTGTCTCTGTCTCTCTGTCTCTGTCTCTCTGTCTCTGTCTCTGTCTCTGTCTCTCTGTCTCTGTCTCTGTCTCTGTCTCTGTCTCTCTGTCTCTGTCTCTGTCTCTCTCTCTCTCTCTCTCTCTCTCTCTCTCTCTCTCTCTCTCTCTCTGTGTGTGTACACATACACGTGTGTTCATTGCAAGAGAGCATAAAGCTTATGAGGGAAGTGACATATCACCATCTCTACATACCAGTCTTGTGGGAGTGCATTAAATGGAGTTATGAAACAGCACAGCCTCTCTGCTCACGAGCCACAAGGGTCCAGTGGGACAAAATTAGCAGCTGCAGAAGGACGGATGATGGGAGGAGATATGATGCAGAGAGAGAGAGAGAGGGAGAGAGAGAGAGAGAGAGAGAGAGGGGGAGAAGCAGTCTAGATGAGATGTGCTTGTCAGCTGTCTAACAGTGAGGGCTGGGGATAGCTGAGGTCTGTCTGCTGTCAGGACGAAGCACAACACCACACTGTCTGATTAACACATGCCACTCTATCACCACAATGTCTGATTAACACATGTCACTCTATCACCATGCTGTCTGATTAACACATGCCACTCTATCACCACAATGTCTGATTAACACATGTCACTCTATAACCACGCTGTCTGATTAACACATGCCACTGTATCACCACACTGGCCAACCAGGTTCTCATTAACCATGGTGAGTCCTGCCCCAGTCCTCCTCTCTTACCCCAGAGACTCTCCCACCCCAACCTCTCTCTCTTACCCCCTCCGCCTGCCCCAGTCCTCCTCTCTGTTTCTGGTTTTCTAATGTATCTCTGTTTGGTTGTTCCTTTTCTGTAGTGTTCCTCCGTGTTCCTGTACGCTCCGCTTCTTTGCGTCCCCGTGGAGGTTCTGGGGACCCAGCTGGGGGCAGGTGTGGCTTGTTTGCTGAGGACGCACGTCTCAGTGTGAGCGGGCACACCTGCTCGTACTGGTTCTGTTCATTACCACGGAAAAAAAAAACAGAAAGAAAGAGCAAGAGAGAGAGAGCGAGGAAGAGAAAGTCAGGATGGGGAGAAGATGTCGGAGTGCTCCGAGATGCTCCTCACCATCCGTTCCTAATGCATGTTGAATCGAAACGCCACACTCCGCTCTTCCAAAACGGAGATCCGCCCAGATGTGGCGTGGGTCCACACAGACGTGGCGTTGATGCAAACAGACATTGTCGTGGGTCCGTGGAACAGTTATTAGCCATTTTACTTACACTTAGACCTGCTCGAAACTCGCAACACAGCTGACATCTGAAGGAGAGTAACAGTGTGTCAGTGTGCACACACGTGACAGGTATTTGGGCCGGTGAGTGAGAGTGTGTGTCCTGAGAGATACTTCACCTCTTCTACTGCTCACAGGTTCAAGCTTGGACTCCCCACAGAATCCAGCTTCTGTTGTGCTGTTCAATTGAAGGACAATTTCCAATTGAAGGAAAGCTGCAATTTGAGGACGTTCAGGAATTATAGCCGTCAGACTTCATCTGCATAGTGTACTTTTCACTACTTTCCCCCAAGGCTGTCCATATCATATCGGTGTCTGGGGTTTAAAAGTGAAAGATGACACTGACCCAGCTGAAGAAAAGAAACCAATCGTGTCTGAACGCTGCAGTTTGCAGCACATT
>NC_135221.1:3435172-3440172 GCF_052324685.1 Brachyhypopomus gauderio | reverse complement strand
ACCAATCCACACACCCAACCACCCACCCACACACACCATTCCACACTCCCACACATATACACCTACCAAACACACACACACACCCTACCCAAGCCTTCTCCATCTGGAATACAAACTTTCCCACAGAATATTGATATATACGTACACACACACACACACACACACACACACACACACACACACACACACACACACACACACACACACACACACACACACACCCAACCACCCACCCACCCACACACCAATCCACACTCCCACACACATACACCCACACCCACCACATACATATACCCACACACATACACCTACCACACACACACACACACACACACCAATCCACACCACATACATATACCCACACACATACATCTACCACACACACACACACACACAGAGACACACACCCTACCCTAGCCCTCTCCATCTGGAACACAAACTTTTCTGCAGAATATTGCACACACGTGCACACATACAAAATTTTGTTTTTCAATGTTTATAGCTTACACACACAAACAATTGTTCTGGTCATTGTTCTGGTCAATGTTCTGGGCATTGTTATGGGCATTGTTCTGGTCATTGTTATGGGCATTGTTCTGATCATTGTTCGGATCATTGTTATGGTCATTGTTATGGGCATTGTTATGGGCATTGTTATGGTAATTGTTCTGGGCATTGTTGTGGTCATTGTTCTGGTAATTGTTCTGGGCATTGTTATGGTCATTTTTATGGTCATTTTTATGGTCATTGTTCTGGGCATTGTTCTGGGTATTGTTATGGTCATTGTTATGGTCATTGTTATGGTCATTGTTATGGTCATTGTTCTGGTCATTGTTCTGGGCATTGTTCTGGTCATTTTTATGGTCATTGTTCTGGTAATTGTTCTGGGCATTGTTCTGGGTATTGTTATGGTCATTGTTATGGTTATTGTTATAGTCATTGTTCTGGGCATTGTTCTGGGCATTGTTATGGTCATTGTTATGGTCATTGTTATGGTAATTATTCTTGTCATTGTTCTGGGCATTGTTATAGTCATTGTTCTGGGCATTGTTCTGGTAATTGTTATGGGCATTGTTCTGGGCATTGTTATGGTTCAATCTATAGTTTAATTTTCAAATTTGCACTTGATAAGTCTGTGTAAAAAGTAGTGGATGAATGAAAGGCTATCGTCCATCTGACGTCTAGGGTTTGATACACACAAAGCCCGCCCCCCACCCCCCCGGCCCGGTCAACGATCGGCACACATGGAGCCAAAAAAATGAAACCCTGAAATTGAAAACTGTGGTTACATGGATTTAAACACATACTAAGTTAGCTATGAGGTGAGAAACAAGAATTTTCAGGCCAATTTAATTCGGGTCTGTGTTGACCCGAGACACCAAGAACTGTTTACCCCGTCTAACATAAGATAAGGGTTAAGCCTTTCATTATGTGATGTTGTCTAAAGACCTGAATCTAACACAAGTTCAAAGGTAACAGGATTTATTATCACATTACAAGTCCATTAGTGACATACTACAATTAGATATTTTAAAGACACTATAGAAATAATACTGAAAAGAAAATGTAACATAAAACTGAATAAGAGAATAAGAGAGAGTGAGAGCAAGAGAGAGAGAGAGAGAGAGAGAGAGAGAGAGAGGAAGAGAGAGAGAGAGTGTGAGAGAGAGAGAGAGAGAGCAGGACCAAAGGTGAAGTTTCTCCAGACACAACTCAGTCCACTCTTAGCTCCTCTCAAGCTCTGTGATCTCTTGAGTTCCAGGGTTGGATTACCTCTGACTAATCAAACGTGACCCCATCATCATCTCACACCACGGGGCATAGATCAGGTATCAAAGCCATAGAAACATGTAAGGAGCAGATTCACAGTGCTGAGCACAGTTGGGTCATGAGATGTGGAACTGACCACAGTAGCTGGGAAGAAACAAACCAGACCCCAGTGTTTGGCCTCCAAGCTGACCAGTACAGTGGAATCTGTGTAGTGTCTGGACATTAGCAGATAACTAAACTATTAAATAATGACACGAATCACATTAAAACCACTGGTTCCTCATCTTAGATCTCTATCGCCAAAGACGGTGAAGAATAACGTCTTTGCTAACAGTCAGAGTCTCCGACATCATTTCAGAGTGGAACACAGAGTTGAGATCAGTGCTGCAGTAAACAAACGCAGTAAATGAATGGTGTGTAGTTACATTTAGAAGAACAGGAAAGGAGGGAGAGAAACATTGATCTCCTTGTCAATTAGCACAGAAAGGCTGAAGTGAGCATTTCTCCTGTGATCTGTGGACAAACACACACACACACACACACACACACACACACACACACATACACACACACAAGCACTCTGCAATAGTCACTTGTAAAGAAAAGATATGTGACCCAGACTCAATCTGAAGAACTGTTCGTTCTCCAGTGGTGGCGGTACCAGGATTATGTTTCCTAGTCCCAATAATCCCAGTGTGGGATGATCAGGGGAAAGCGGCTCTCTGAGCGGGTTGGACGTCTGTCAGTAACACGGCTCTCTGAGCGGGTCGAACGTCTGTCAGTAACGCGGCTCTCTGAGCGGGTCGGACGTCTGTCAGTAACGCGGCTCTCTGAGCGGGTCAGCCACCAACACACTTGCGCTGTAACATGTGAGTTCATCGTGCATCTCTCATTCTCAAGCACATTATTCAAATAATAACGTAAAGAATCTAAAGGTACAATCTGTTGTTGTCACAGTGTTACTTTTAATTAAAATATGAAAGAAAAAAAAAATCCAGAATATGCACACGTGGCATGTGCAGGAATACGGCGGTTGGCTCCAGAGTTAACCACTCTTCATAATCCACACCTGACCTGCGTCACCTGTGTATTACTGACTGCCCTGTGATTTCCTCACATCTCAATGGGAAAGTGTGGGCTAGTGTGGCATGGAGCACGCACCCAGTAATGACAGGTCTTGCTAACTGAAGGCAGCCTGGTCTCTGGTGGAGGTTGTTTCACACGTGGCCCAGCCTGCACGTCCCTGCACGTCCCTTAACATGGACCCCTGGTGCACACGTGGGTTTGTGTAAGGAGGCAGGATGGGAATTGAATATTTTTCAATGTTGGAACTCATCATCCTTGTGCCTTGAGATCTCTGGCGCCAGCTTGTGCAGTTAAAATGGGAGCCCAGATTGCTGTGATGTGTGATGTGTCGGGGTTAAAGACGCCCGGATTGACCCGTTTGCATTCACGTGTATTTTGAAAACAGAAGCGCAGAAGAAGTGAGTGAGAACATGCACATTATTTTAAATAGAAAAATAAAAAAAGGTTTAGAGGAACAGGTGGTGACTGGAGTGGTGTCTAAATACGAGATGAACCTGTTAACAGCACGCTGTTGCTTTCTGCTCCAGGAGTGGATTTATGTACACACACACACACACACATGGACACACACACACACACACACACACACACACATGGACACACATATACACGTGCATACAAAGAAGCACACATGTAGGAATGCATACACACATGTATGCACGTACACATGCATGTGCACATGGAGAGGCATGCAAACACACACACACACACACACACACACACACACTGATCTTTGGCAGCCGTGCCCTTCCCTAGTGAGTAATAGCATTCATACTGAGTGCCTAATGGCCCTGAGGCTCATCTGGAGAGAGAAGCTATCCAAGACACAGATTATTGGAGTCCTCCATTTAGCTTTACCTACCCTTGCCAATACAGATCTTAATACAAATGGCTATCGTTGAGAACACACACTCTCTCACACATACACACACACACACACACACACACACACACACACACACACACACACACACACACACACACACACACACACACACACACACAGACAATCTGCCATTGTCATTTCTCACATGATTTCTCATAGAATGTTTTGGCAGTAAAACAACAACAATAATAAAAGAACTAGTGAATTGGTGTCTAATTTGGAATCTATCCAGGCAGTATGTGCTGGCAACATTGCTACTTTAGTTTACATTTCTTCTTATTTGTTTTTAACTAAACCAAATCTAACCCGAAGCAAAACAGGACATCGTAGAAGGTGAACTTTGCTCCTCGGGCTTTGGTGGTAACATAAATTATATTTAGGCTATATTTCAGCATCCAAGCAGTTAACGATTATTTCAAGTTTGATGCAGAGTGTAATTAATTGGACTGTTGCATCATTGTTATTGTGTTAGTTTGGTAGTGCAGCATGCTACATGCTAAAGGGACAGTGTCGCTCTGACCTCTACAGCGTGGGCTGTGCTCTGGAGCGTTTGGTCGGGTCTGAGTCGGATGATTCTGTTCCTCAGAAATGATCCTCACTGCTTTCATTTCATTATCATGATCAAAGGCTGGTGAGTATAAATCCAAGTATGCCCCTAATGTAGTGTTAATGCCCCTAAGGTAGTGATAATGCCCCATAGGTAGTGCTAATGCCCCTGAAGTAATGTTAATGCCCCTAAGGTAGTGTTAATGCCCCCCAAGGTAATGATAATGCCCCATAGGTAGTGATAATGCCCCTGAGGTAGTGATAATGCCCCTAAGGTAGTGCTAATGCCCCTACGTTAGTGATAATGCCCCTGAGGTAGTGATAATGCCCCTGAAGTAGTGTTAATGCCCCTGAGGTAGTGATAATGCCCCTGAGGTAGTGCTAATGCCCCTAAGGTAGTGATAATTCCCCTGAGGTAGTGATAATGCCCCTGAAGTAGTGTTAATGCCCCTGAGGTAGTGTTAATGCCCATGAGGTAGTGATAATGCCCCTGAGGTAGTGATAATGCCCCTGAAGTAGTGTTAATGTCCCTGAGGTAGTGCTAATGCCCCTGAGGTAGTGTTAATGCCCCTGATGTAATGTTCATGCCCCTGAGGTAATGGTAATGCCCCTGAAGTAATGTTAATGCCCCTGAGGTAATGTTAATGCCCCTAAGGTAGTGTTAATGTATCTGAGGTAGTGTTAATGTCCCTGAGGTAGTGTTAATGGCCCT
>NC_135221.1:3430521-3434927 GCF_052324685.1 Brachyhypopomus gauderio | reverse complement strand
ACTCTAACACAGTGAGTCTGCCACCTGCCCTGCTCCACAGGTGTCTAACGTGCTCTTTACATCTGCCCTGCTCTACAGGTGTCTAACTTTATGAAAGTCTCTGTGTACATCCTGAAAAGTTAGTAATGTGTTTAAATGTTTTACATCATTTTTGATCCAAATTATTCTTCAATCAAATGATTGCAATTGTACATAGGATAAGATGTCAAATATTCTGTGCCAAACCATTAGAGCTTTGCACAGGGCCCATGCCGGTCACTGCATACCAGAAACCACCACAGAAACCTTCAGCAGCTCTTCACAGGGGTCATCAGGGGTCATCGGGGGTCATCGGGGGTCATCAGGCTGGCTCCTCACTTTGTCAATGTTTCACTGCATTAAGTCCATCTCACCTCAAGACAACTCAGCAGTGAGGTCTGGTGTCCAAGCCCCACCCCCCTCCAAACTCACCAATCACACAAACTCTCCGGTGGCTATGGCCACACCCCTCCCCATTGACTCCATTAATGTACCACTAATGCTACCAGTGCTACCAGTGCCCTATGGGCTCCGTGCCCTATCCCATAATCCTGTATTTACCCAATGTGTATTTAATGGCTTTCTAACTCATAACTTGTAAAATTGTTAGCCTTACTAAGGCTATTGTTAGCCTCTGGCTCAGATAATGTGTGCTCAGTCGGCCCCATATGGAGTTTACCCAGTGGACCACCTAGCATTCCCCATCAACACAGGTCCAGACTGGTGACTGAGATCATACCCAGACCCGGTGGCACCATTCCCTTCTGGATCATATTAGACATGACAATGACACGACACACTGGTCCAGCCAGACCACCGTGTACCTGAAACCCTGAACACCTCAGCAATTCTTATCTCACTACCATTACTGTACAGCATGCTTTCAAGGCCTGTCAGATTAACTGTCAGATTAACTGTCAGATTAAATGTCAGATTAACTGCCAGGATTTGGCTACCCAGTGTGTTTTTGTTACTTTACCAAATGGATGCATCAGATTAGTGATTTATAACGACTTTGGTTGATTTAATTTGATTTAAATTTAATTTGTATCCCCACAATATCTACCCTTATAACCAGACAGATTCCAGACACTAATGCCACATGCATATCTCTTACTTATGGTATAATTATATCTAACTTCTGTTACAATGACCCCTAGCTGTCCCAGAGAGCGGAGGGGCCCATGATAGAGTTCAGTTGGTTACCGTCCCCTGGAAGTGTACACTGTGGATATTGATGTTAACACTCCAATAAGGTCTGACGTTTGAAAAGAGCTGAGCACCCAATACAGATGTAAACACTGTCAAAATAAAACTGATCTCATAATCACCGTTTAATTTAAATTCTGATGTTCTTGTGCACTGATTTAAACCAACAAAATGCTCACACACACACACACACACACACACACACACACACACACACACAGAATGCACTGTACACATTCCACATCTGTAGTATGTTAACAGCTGTCTCAACATTTATCACATGCTTTCTCAGATCTCACATTTCCATATTCTGCCTATTAATTATCTATTTTTTTGTAATATTATGATAGATCACGTGTGTGTGTGTGTGTGTGTGTGTGTGTGTGTGTGTACGTGCGTGTTTATGTGTGCGTGGGTGGGTGTACTTACTGCACTTTAAGCTCAGGTCATCTTTAAGGAGCTCACATCACCATGGACAGTGTGACTGTAGTGTCCTGTACCGCAGCCACACGTCTCTTTATGCCTTGTGTGTCATAAGAAGTTATAATGTGTAACCATGAAAGAGCCATGACATCACATCCAGTACCACGTGGCCTGGCGTCCAGAGTGAAGACGTCCAAGCTGTCATTGGCTCTCCTGTGTTCTGTGTGGGTGGGTCATGTTTTGGCCACTACATTTTCAATGCAAATTTAAAAACAGAAAACGAGCCATTATTGAATTTTTTTTTCTAAATCGGAAATAATTTAAGGAATTAAACATATTTAAGAAGGAAGACTGGCAGTGCGGGAGAGGCTGTCTAAGCTTCTGGGAGGGACTGCTTCAAATGGGGTTTGAATTTTCCAATTTTATAAGTCAAATGTAAAGATAATGGATCAATTCCTTTTCTTGCTTTCATGTTTTGACACAAATGTCCAACATGTACACAGACCCTACGTGGACACGTTTGCATCCATTCTCCATTTACAGAGCTTACATTTTTGAATTTAAAAGTTCTAACAGTCATCACACCACCATACGGGAATGATAAACATCAAAGGATGAATCTTGCCTCCAACTTTCAGTCCAACAAAGGTCAGCCTGCCTGGGGGTGTGATGAGGTCACGTGCGTGTGCAGGAGAACATTGAGGTCTGATTCATCTTCCAAAGTGATCGCAGAAAGCAGCTCTGATTGAGCATGTAGCAAAGTAGCACACTGGGCACAGCCAGGGTGAGTGTGTGTCAGGGTGAGGGTGTGTCAGGGTGAGAGTGTGTAAGGGTGAGGGTGTGTCAGGGTGAAGGTGTGTCAGGGTGAAGGTGTGTCAGGATGAGGGTGTGTCAGGGTGAAGGTGTGTAAGGGTGATGGTGTGTCAGGGTGAGTGTGTGTCAGGGTGAGGGTGTGTCAGGGTGAGGGTGTGTCAGGGTGAAGGTGTGTCAGGATGAGGGTGTGTCAGGGTGAAGGTGTGTCAGGGTGAGGGTGTGTCAGGGTGAGAGTGTGTAAGGGTGAGGGTGTGTCAGGGTGAGGGTGTGTCAGGGTAAGAGTGTGTCAGGGTGAGAGTGTGTAAGGGTGAGAGTGTGTAAGGGTGAAGGTGTGTCAAGGTGAGGGTGTGTCAAGGTGAGGGTGTGTCAGGGTGAAAGTGTGTCATGGTGATGGTGTGTCAGGGTGAGGGTGTGTCAGGGTGAGGGTGTGTCAGGGTGAGGGTGTGTCAGGGTGAGGGTGTGTCAGGGTGAGAGTGTGTCAGGGTGAGAGTGTGTCAGGGTGAGGGTGTGTCAGGGTGAAGGTGTGTCAGGGTGAGGGTGTGTCAAGGTGAGGGTGTGTCAGGGTGAGGGTGTGTCACAGTGAAGGTATGTCAGGGTGAGGGTGTGTCAGGGTAAGAGTGTGTCAGGGTGAGGGTGTGTCAGGGTGAGAGTGTGTCAGGGTGAGAGTGTGTAAGGGTGAGGGTGTGTCAGGGTGAGGGTGTGTCAGGGTGAGGGTGTGTCAGGGTGAAAGTGTGTCAGGGTGAAGGTGTGTCAGAGTGAGGGTGTGTCAGGGTGAGAGTGTGTCAGGGTGAGGGTGTGTCAGGGTGAGGGTGTGTCAGGGTGAGAGTGTGTCAGGGTGAGGGTGTGTCAGGGTGAGGGTGTGTCAGGGTGAAGGTATGTCAGGGTGAGGGTGTGTCAGGGTGAGAGTGTGTAAGGGTGAGGGTGTGTCAGGGTGAAGGTGTGTCAGGGTGAGGGTGTGTTAGGGTGAATGTGTGTCAGGGTGAAGGTGTGTCAGGGTGATGGTGTGTCAGGGTGAGGGTGTGTCAGTGTGAAGGTGTGTCAGGGTGAATGTGTGTAAGGGTGAATGTGTGTCAGGGTGAAGGTTTGTCAGGGTGAGGGTGTGGCAGGGTGAAGGTGTGTCAGGGTGAAGGTGTGTCAGGATGAGGGTGTGTAAGGGTGATGATGTGTCAGGGTGAGTGTGTGTCAGGGTGAGGGTGTGTCAGGGTGAGGGTGTGTCAGGGTGAGGGTGTGTAAGGGTGAGGGTGTGTCAGGGTGAGGGTGTGTCAGGGTGAGAGTGTGTAAGGGTGAGGGTGTGTCAGGGTGAAGGTGTGTCAGGGTGAGGGTGTGTAAGGGTGAGGGTGTGTCAGGGTAAGAGTGTGTCAGGGTGAGAGTGTGTAAGGGTGAGAGTGTGTAAGGGTGAAGGTGTGTCAAGGTGAGGGTGTGTCAGGGTGAAAGTGTGTCATGGTGATGGTGTGTCAGGGTGAGGGTGTGTCAGGGTGAGAGTGTGTAAGGGTGAGGGTGTGTCAGGGTGAGGGTGTGTCAGGGTGAGTGTGTGTCAGGGTGAGGGTGTGTCAGGGTGAGAGTGTGTCAGGGTGAGGGTGTGTCAGGGTGAAGGTGTGTCAGGGTGAGGGTGTGTCAAGGTGAGGGTGTGTCAGGGTGAGGGTGTGTCACGGTGAAGGTATGTCAGGGTGAGGGTGTGTCAGGGTGAGAGTGTGTAAGGGTGAGGGTGTGTCAGGGTGAGAGTGTGTCAGGGTGAGAGTGTGTAAGGGTGAGGGTGTGTAAGGGTGAGGGTGTGTCAGGGTGAGGGTGTGTCAGGGTGAGGGTGTGTCAGGGTGAAAGTGTGTTAGGGTGGAGGTGTGTCAGAGTGAGGGTGTGTCAGGGTGAGAGTGTGTCAGGGTGAGTGTGTGTCAGGGTGAAGGTGTGTCAGGGTTAGGGTGTGTCAGGGTGAAGGTGTGTCAGGGTGA
>NC_135221.1:3408021-3425521 GCF_052324685.1 Brachyhypopomus gauderio | reverse complement strand
TGTTGGCATCTTTCCAGAAGGGTCTGACTGAATTTGAGGTGACGATATATTCATGAAACAGTCGTTTCCATATGTGTGTGTGTGTGTATATAGAATACTACCATTGAGAAATGTTCTTCAACACTCTGATGTTTCACCAACACAAAGACCTCCTGGAGGTTGGACTTCAGCAAGTGAAACAGTCAAAGTCCTTTATCTGCTGCCAGTAGTTTCTCATGTAATGACTGTCTGTGAGCTTCTGTAAGCAGCCACTAAAACCACAGAACAAAGAGGACGCACAGAACAAATCCCCATATAGTTTCACTGAGAAAATAAGTAGATAGTTTGGGGATAAGAAAAAAAAAGAAACTTGTTCATTGAACAAGTTCACTAATTATGAAAGTTGTGCTTCAGTGAGAGGCCGGCTATAGCCTGGTGTACGAGGACACTGTGTGGCATGTAAAGACAGACATGCCTTCAAAACAGCATTGAGTAAATACACAGGTGTATTGGTTTTTAAGCTGATGTCTACCTAGCCCAACCGTCTGCTCCTGGGAGCACGTTCACCATCTAAAGGGAAGAACCACTGATCAGATATCTGGCTGATACACTGCTGTCTGACTCTTTGCCTCTCTCTGTCTTTCTCTCAGAGAGTTTGTAAGAAACTGAGGTGCTGTGTCTGGGGATCCTATTAGTTACAGCAAAGTCATCTCTACTCATAGGAGAACCCGGGGGGGTTGAAATGTGGGCCCAAATATCTGATCAGAGAAAGAGAGAGTGAGGTGGAGACAGGGAGAGAGACATACAGATAGAGTGATAGAGAAACAGACAGAGAGTCAGATGGAAATGCAGAAAGACAAAGATAGAGAAAGGGTCTGTCAACACTACAATTTCTTCTGTCTCAGTTCATAGCTCTCTTGCTCTCTCTCTCTCTTTCTCTTTCTGACTCTATGTCTCTCTCTCACTCAGTCTCTCCAGTGGAGAATTGAACATGGTGTAGTGGGAGGAAATGCCTTTGTTTGTGTTGTAAACCCAGCTTTGAGCCTGTCCACACTATGGCATGAGAGAAACTTTGATTCACAGAATTTCTTTTTCTTCTTTTAGATTCTGTTTTTAATGGTGTTGGTGCTGCTCTAACTGGTTTTACTGGTGGTTTTACAGTAAGTATACCCAAAAGAAGATTCAAGATGGATGAGCTCATTTAAGATGGAGGTGTTTATTTAAGATTCTAGTGTCTATTTATGATGGTGGTGTTTATTTAAGATGGCAGTGTTTATTCAAGATGGATGAGCTCATTTAAGATGGAGGTGTTTATTTAAGATTCTAGTGTCTATTTATGATGGTGGTGTTTATTTAAGATGGCAGTGTTTATTCAAGATGGATGAGCTCATTTAAAATGGAGGTGTTTATTTAAGATTCTAGTGTCTATTTATGATGGTGGTGTTTATTTAAGATGGCAGTGTTTATTCAAGATGGATGAGCTCATTTAAGATGTAGGTGTTTATTTAAGATTCTAGTGTCTATTTATGATGGTGGTGTTTATTTAAGATGGCAGTGTTTATTCAAGATGGATGAGCTCATTTAAGATGGAGGTGTTTATTTAAGATGGCAGTGTTTACTTAAGATGGAGGTGTTTATTTAAGATGGAGGTATTCATCAGGAGGAAGTGATTGAGTGGATGCTGACGTAGTTGAACTGTAGTGTGTTCAAAAGTCTGGCGAAAAGTCTCTCCTTGCTGGGTTTTGAGTTTTACCTGCCGTGAATGACCTGGTCAGGTATGGAACCATTTGAGGCTGCAATGAACTTATGAGCTCTGTGGAAAATCATATCAGGTTGTTTTTGTAATATGTTGAATATGTTGAGATTTAATTTGCGTTCTATTGGTCTTGATTGGCTGATTTTTCTTATTTCTGCATTTTTGCTGCCCCCCCCATTGAGGATTGAAAAAAGTATGTTTTAATAGAACAGTGAATTAAAGGACATTTGATTACAATGTGCCTAAATAATTCTACTGTTACAGATTTTCTCTCTGATCTGATGGCAGACCTTTATACGTTGTTCTGCTAAATCTAGAGTTTCTGTGTTTTCCCCCTAGTGATACTAGGGTACGAGGTAGGTGGGGGTTTGGTTAGTACCTCTGTGCTCGAGAATTCCCTGATGGGTTGGCATGTGTGACATGAACGGCTGACGTGACAGTTTGAGTTTGTACGTGTGTTTGCTGTCTCCCTGTCAGCCAGCAGCTGGTCACTTACTCTGTATTTTGACAGAGTTTGTGTTTATATGTAATCTTTAATTTTTGGGAGGTAATTTCATGAGGTCTCTCTCTCTCTCTCTCTTTCTCTCTGAAGCTCATTCTTACCATCACATATATATGGGAAGCTACTAATCTCGTTAGAACATAAAAAATAAATAAAATAAATTTTAGAAATATATATTTGCCTCCCTCTCCCTGGAGATATTCCCAGTAGAACAATCAAAAACAGTGAAACCATCAGAGAGCGCTTCAGCTGTTGTGAACTACTAAACTAGACATTACAGGAGATTTTCTTTCTGTTGATTTAATACAGCTTTAAAAAGCAAGTTCCATGTTCTCAAAACACTCAACACAGTCATTAGTGCATAATGTCCTTGTCATAAACCTTTCAGTAAAACCCTCATTGCAAAGCATTTGAACATTTCAAGTATTGTGAACATTTCTTTTAAGAATATTGTGGGTTTGTGTGAAAACTATGTGAACCTACCAACCACCAAACAGAGAAATCTTTGACTTTGTCCAATGCAGGAATACATTGACTGAATAAAGATACTTATAACTGTAAACGCTGCAGTCTCAGAAAGCAAATTTATTCAGTTCAGAGCAAAATCAAATATTCTCAAAAGTTTCTGTCAGGGCAGAGGTCTTAATCAGCATAAAAATGTATGTTTGGTATTGTCAGGAACCAGGAGAACGGTGACAGGAGTTTTACCTCATGTACGCGTGGTTTCTGGGCTGACATCAAACATTTCCACTTCATTTACATTTTCTAAGACAGTACATGAGCACCAGATGTTACGTACCGTACCTGTTCAGTCCCACACCTGTCCGTTCTGGTCCCTTGTGTATGCTGGGTCAACCTTTTCCGTGGTGAATCTGACTTTGACTACTGCAGACACCTGCAATGCTTTTAATAGACATTTTCACTGGAACTACACTGGTAAATATGATTTGTTCTTGAGAGGACACCATAAACCTGAATACACCAATGAGCTTTGCAATTAAAACCATGCACCTAATATTGTGTAAGTAGTCGTCTTGCCATCAACACAGGTCTGACTCATGGTGCACGGACTCCACAAGTAATCTGAAGGTGTCCTGTGGTATGTGACACCAGGACCTTCAAATCCTTCAAAAATTGTTTTTCCAGCCCATCCTACAGAAGCTCAGTTGGATCGAGATCTGGTGAATTTGAAGGCCACATCAACACCTTGAATCCCGTCATGTTCCCCAAACCATTCTTGAGCGATTGTTGCCGTGTGGCACCTCATCCTGGAGAAAGAGACCCGTGTTTTTAGGGAACACCCAAGCCCATGAAGGGCTGGACTGAACGAGGCCATACAACAAGGTCTTGCATGAGCACCAGGACTCGGGCTTCCCCAGAGTATCTCTGCCCAGATCTTCACGTTGCTTCTCCCAGCGGACCTTCTTCTCATAGTGCATCTTGATGACATCTGTCCCCCGGGCAAGCGAAACTCACACCCGGCCGTCCAAATGACAGGTGTGTTCCTAGGCCCAGTTCTGACGCTCACTTGCCCGTAGGGGGCGCTCTGGTGGGCAGACGTGAGCCAGCATCACCTCTCCCCCTTTTCTGCAGCTACACGGCCCCCTGCACACTAAACTGCAAACCTCTGTGTTTTCTGACTCCTGTTCACCATGGACAGCATTAACCTTTTCAATGGTTTGTGCTGCACTAGCACTCCTGCAGAATCAGTCAAGACTCAGAGTCATGTTGATCAGTCAGGCGTCCGTGACCCCTGTTGTCCTACCTTAGACCATTCCTGGTAGGTACTGACCACTGCTTACTGGACTCACCCCACAAGTCCTGCATTGAGGAGACACTCCCAGCCTAACATGGCTCCTGTCGGTCTCACTCAGATCTTTGCTACTAGCACATTGCTAGCACGTAGTTCCTGCTTCCAACACATCAACCTCCAGAACTGGCTGTTCCTGCCGTGCCTGACATATCCCAAACCCTCGACAGGTGCGACTGTAGTGAAGTCATGTGATCAGCACCTCCTCATTAAGTATAATGAGATATGACACAGAAATGGAATGAATGAAGGAGGGTTCTCCCAGGTGTCTGTATATGACGTCTGCTGTCACAGGTCACAGCTGTCACATGGCAAAACTATTCAAAGACGAGCAGTTCCCATCAGCCCAACGAACCTCTGAGTGTGAGAAACTGACCAGAACAGACAAAGATAAGGGATTCATTGTTAACTAATATTTAATGTCCTGTACTATATGCAAAAAAAACCTCAAGCTGTGAAATGAATGAAAGTTATTTGTGAAATTCCATAATGAATACAGAAGGCAGACCTGTGCTGAAACCTTTGTTGTTTATCTCAGTAGCCTAGATGTGATTTCTGAAGCACTAACCTCATTCACAGAGCGCCCGAAACAATACAACCATTCCTGACAACACCATCTGTGCAGAAAAGGCCAAAACACTGAAAACATTAGCTGCATATGTGAAAACACACAGTTGGTCAGTCACTACAACAGTGTCACCACATGGATAGCACCCTTTGGTAGCCGGAGAGACACTGATGTGATAAATGCTGAGTGTCTAATTGCCACATAGCAGGGACCAAACCAAGACAGGCCTGCTTATAGCACTGATGCTCTGATACTCTGGTGTCTGATGCACTGATGCTCCAAGGTCTGATACACTGGGGTCTGATACACTGATGCATCAGAGCCACATGCCACATGCTAATCACTGGCACGTGAGCTATGTATGTTTAAATCAATGGTGGTTTAAATTGATGTCCACACACTCAGTCTGTATTGTCTATCTTTTTGCATGCTTCTCCCTAAGACGATTGCGTGCAAGCACCTACAAGCACTTAGGAGATGGTCTGGCTTGCCAGTGGATGTACTGATGCCGGGGTTGGATGTGCCATTGCCACATGAGGACATGCTGATGCTCCTACCTGAGGCTCACCATCTGCACCGAAGGGACTGTGACTACTTGGCCGGGGAACAAGAACCTTAACTTTAACTGTAGAACTGTAGAATCACCCTGCGCACTATGAACTTGTGCTAACGGGCCGCCCAATGGAGGATGGGTTCCCTTTTGAGTCTTGGTCCTCCCGAGGTTTCTTCCTAATCTCCACCATCATAGGGAGTTTTTCCTCGCCACTGTCACCTTTGGCTTGCTCATTAGGGATCTGGATCCATACGATTGTAAAGCTGCTTTCTGACAACATGTGTTGTGAAAAGTGCTATATAAATAAATTTGACTTTGACTTTGATGCATTGGTGTCTGATGCACTGATTTCTGATGAGCACCCTGTTGCCATAACGCAGTGGAGAATGACATAGGTGGCTGTGATAAAGGTGTGAGGAGGCTGATGGGCGGGGCTTAACAGCAGGTGAGCCTGTCTGGTTTCAAGGTGTCAGAAACGTAGTGTGGGAATGATCGGAATCACACGCGTCATGCAAGAGTTTTCTCTCTCGTGTTTCGCATGCAATGATTTATGCACTGCACCTCTGTCAGCGCCACTGTGGCGTGCACATAGATGACTGACACAAGTACAGGCTGCTTGAAACAGCATGTCACAGTCTAATGAGAAGTGCGTCTACACAACGCAGATCGCGGCGAGCCGTGTGTCAGACCTCGGGATGTGCGTTTTGTGGGAGCGGAGCAGAAAGGGGCTCTGAGGTACTTGAATGAGGTTAGTGCTTTGGGAATTGCATCTAAGTGATTGAGAAAAACTGCATTATATGTGAATTGCTTCCAAAAGTCACTTTAAAAATACTTCCTTTCCCTTACAAACAGCACATTTCTAGAGCAGAGTCCCTTACAGACAGCATATTTCTAGAGTAAAGTCCCTTACAAACAGCACATTTCTAGAGTAAAGTCCCTTACAAACAGTACATTTCTAGAGTAAAGTCCCTTACAAACAGCACATTTCTAGAGTGCCAGCACTGGTCAAGCTGCAGAACTGAATGCAGCTGTTGTCTGGTTGTCCTCCACAAACCACTTAAGAGGACACATACACACCTACACCACGTCCAGTCTCTGAAAGACAGACCACAACCAATCGCAATTCTTCATCCTCACCCTCCACATCAACCAACCCCATCTTGATTTACTGTAAGAGTGGCTGAAAAAGACGGTAACAAAAGGCACACGAGAAAAGACTTAAAATGAGGCAGATTTTCAGCTGCACAGAAATGATAATCAAATCTCTAGACCACAACACGTGTGTGAGCATTTGCGTGTTAACAGAGGGCAATGCTGACCCGAGTGGAAACTCTAATCCTCCTACACAAGCTTGGTGATGGTCACATGACCTGGGATCTCTGTACAGAACCTACGCTAAATGTTCTGTTAGCGCTCCAATAACAAACCCCGAAGTCCTTCGATCTTCTGACCCTGCAGTGAGCTCACTAGTCTCTGAACAGTGTGGGTGTCTTACAGACTCAGCTTAAACTTCAACACCAACTGTCCATGAGTGTGTGTGTGTGTGTGTGTGTATGTGTGTGTGTGTGTCTGAGTGTGTGTGTGTGTGTGTGTGTGTGTGTGTGTGTGTATGTGTGTGTGTGTGTGTGTGTGTCTGAGTGTGTGTGTGTGTGTGTGTGTGTGTGTGTGTGTGTGTGTGTCTGAGTGTGTGTGTGTGTGTGTGTGTGTGTGTGTGTCTGAGTGTGTGTGTCTGAGTGTGTGTGTGTGTGTGTGTGCAGTAGAGGCTCCAGCAGTCAAGCTTGACAATGTAGTATGTCAACAGCAGGAGGTCAGTGAGTGTGAGTGAGACGTTGGGTGATGAGGTGGAGGTCGCTGATGTAATACTCCCCACAGGACTCAAAAACAACGTGTGGGCTGAACGTGGGTGTGAGTTACAAGCCTGTCTCTCCACGTAGCGTCAGCAGAGAGAGGGAAGGGGCGAGAGACACCGACAGACAGACAGAGGGATGGGAAGGAGAAAGAGACACATGGAGACAGACAGACAGAGAGGAGGAATAGGTATTAGGAGGCATCTATGTGTGTGTGTGTGTGTGTGTGTGTGTGTGTGTGCGTGCGTGAGTGTGTGTGTGTGTGAAAATGGTGCTACACACACACACACACCACACCCTTGTTCCAATGGTTCTTTTGTCTACTAAATAGACAGAAGTATATCACAGGAGGAGAGATCTTCATAGCTGAGATCTCTTGAGATCTTCAAACCTGTCTGTTCCCTCAGCTCACCCCAACCCTGCTGACGAAGGCAACATGCCCTCATCCTCTCATCCTCTCATCCTCATCCTCGCACCAGACCATCTCTGGGTCACCCCATGCACAGCTGGACTGCAATTTCAAGCCACCATTTTTAAACTGGCCCTTTTCTTAATAAGTATTGTATTGTTTTAAATGTGTGTATAGGCAAACATTCTGGCACCATGAGCTAATCACAGTCATGTGGCAGTGTTGTCCCCCCGGGGCTCGGTAAACAAAAGCACATTCATTACACTGACAGCACGATCTGTCTCTGAAAAGATCTGTGTGAACACAGCCAACTCGCCATGCACCCCCCCCACCCCCCAACCGGGGCCTGTCCTGATCAAATAAGCATCACTCTTGATCAGTTAAAGCGCTAATGTTAACCGGATGGAGAAATGTTATGCACTGCATAAAAATTCCACAAAATAATAATGGAGAAATTCCATTACATGTCTTTATTATGACAGTATGTCTTATGGCAGTGTGCACCAACCAGTGCGCGTGTGTGTGTGTGTGTGTGTGTGTGTGTGTGTGTGTGTGTGTGTGTGTGTGTGTGTGTGTGTGTGTGTGTGTGTGAGTGTGTATAGGGACAGAAAGCATTTGCCAAAACCCTGTTAAGTGACGTAGTGTGACTGCCGTCATAGTGAGTGCTGATGACAGTCTGAGACAGAAACAACCAAACAGGAAATACAGTGCAGACTGTGGTTAAAATGGGCAGATACATCAGAAGCTCATTATTGAGTACAAACGTCCCACGCCAGCTAAACAGGGATCACAAAGCCCCACTCTGTTACAAAAAAAAAAAAAGCACAAAGCATGAGACTCTCTTTCCAAAATACTACTGGAGCAGATTTTATAGGCTGTCTGATTGTAACCTCAATTTTTTCTATTCGACGCTGTACTACTAGAATTACAATCAGTTCTGCTGTTTTAAGGAAGAGGAAGAGTTTCAGTCATTTTGTTGCAGTGAAGTGAATAACCACAGCAGTGGGAGGACGTGATGGCCGATCCAGCACTCATGCTGAACACCACCAATCAGATTCATCCCACTCAGTAGCACAGTGAAATGGCACACGTCCATATATCCTTACATAAAACAAGCCGTCTGGAATCAAGACTCCCCCTTCTCTCTGTATCACACACACACACACACACACACACACACACACACACACACACACACACACACACACACACACACGTACAGTGATGGGATAAGTAGTCAGGGCTGTTAATTGGCTCTCCTCTCGAGTGACAGCTACAGTGAAAATTTAAACTTCATGACAGGAAAGGGTGATTTTAAGCACTTAAAGTGCTGCATTAAATTATAAACCACCCATCACTCATTCAATGACACACACACACACACACACACACACACACACACACACACACACACACACACACACACAGATGAATTGTCTGCTGTCATTTCTTGGGTTTTTTAAATGCAGGCAGGGCTGGAGTCATTAGCCATTCCCGGCCCTGGAGCGGGAGCACAGCTGACGCACTGATCTTTAACTGGAATAGATGTCAGACTTAGCGAGGCTCTCTTCATAAGTGTCAATCTATAGCTGCAGTACAGGTAGCAGCTTGGGAGGAGAGTTAGGGAAGAATAATGATGAGGAGAGAGGGAGAGAGAGAGAGAGAGAGAGAGGGGGGGGGAGGGAGAGAGAGAGAGAGGGTAAAGAGAGAGAAAGAGAGAGAGAGAGGGAGAGAGAGAGAGAGAGAGAGATGGTCAGAGAGAGAGGAGAGAGAGAGGGGAGAGAGAGAGAGAGAGAGAGAGAGAGAGAGATGGAGAGATGGTGAGAGAGAGGGAGAGAGAGAGAAAGAGAGAGAGAGAGATAAATGGAGAGATGGTGAGAGAGAGGAGAGGGGGGGAAGAGAGAGGGAGAGAGAGAGGGGAGAGAGAGGGAGAGAGAGATGGTGAGAGAGGAGAGAGAGGGAGGGAGAGAGGTAGAGATAGAGAGAGATGGTGAGAAAGAGGGGAGAGGAAGGGAGATGAGAGTGGGAGATGATGTAAAGAGAGGAGGAGAGAGGAAGAGGGAAAGACTGGTAGAAGGACACCACTAACACTAGAGCCTCTCTTTATATGAAGGCCAACGTTCTCTGTGAGGTGCATTTGGCCCTGTGCTTTGAACAGACATTATTGTCTCACTCTCATCTGTAAGCTTTCTGTCTCAGTCTGAGTAGCGTGCTTATTGCTTAAAAGCCTGAGTCATGAACGGATGCAGCTGAAAGGCCGATGTTTAGCAGTGCCACAAGGCCCGTCTTACTAATACCGCAATAATGTGTGTGTTTCCTCTGGTCCACGTTCATATGTTGGGAGCTGACAGTTAGACAAGTGTGGTAAGGTTCTCACTGGGCCGTAATGGAGGAGTGCTTTAACACTCGCTCTTACATCACTACATGCAGGGGTGTGTGTGTGTGTGTGCATCCAAACCAGCACCGCAACCTGCCACAGAGGTTTTCCGCTCTAAATCAAGCCGTTTGAAATTGCTGCTGGGACGGGTGTTTATGTCTGTTCTGACAGTGCAGAGAGGGTTCGGGAGTGATGCAATCTTTCCAAACGACGGTTTGGAAACGAGAAGATCACCTCTCACGCCTCAGCGCCCAAATCAGAGTGATGTGCGTTGGCGCCATAACGCTGCCGATCGCTGGCCGCACCCCCCCCATCCTCCACGGCTCCTCGTCCACGACCGCCCCGTGGTCTCCTGAACCCACCCCCCCAGACTCGCCGTAGTGGTCTGAAAGTGGCTGTTCAAGCCAGAGTCGCTCGTCTTTCAGACGGCTGCGTTCTGTTCATCATACCTGGCATTTCATGCCAGTTTTTTGGCTGATTACCCAGCGAAAATGACAGAGTGGAGGGGTCGAAAAGCAGCAGGACCCCGAATACAAACATATGTCTTGACATCCCTGTTAAATGTCACATTACACTGAAACCCTGCGTGGTGTTTCGTGTAGGTGAGCTGGTAGTGGCCAAACTTAATGAAAACCAGATGAGGTTCAAAGCAATTACAGAGAACTGTACAGAGAACACGACTATCTGATGACTTTTAGAATGAACATACTATTTTTTTTTATTATTAATTTTTATTTAAATCTAATGGAATCACTCATTTTCTGTTATGCAGTATACCATACAAAGAAAACATTTTTTTTAGCTGAATACTTAGTGAAACAAGTCTGTAAGTCAAATATTTTTACTGGTGAAAGTTAAATCTCCAGGGCTTTGTCATCATGAGCGTGGGGCTCATGGTGCTGTCTCCCAGGATGAGCAGGTCTGAGGTAAATATCCGGGCTAAAACCTACAAAAATAACCTTTAGACGGATCTGCTGTCGGATACCCGGTGAGTGGTGAGGGCCCCTGTGACATGATACTACATTAGATAGTTAACATTAGCTAGTTAATGTTAGCTAGTTAACGTGAGCTAGTTAAGTTAAATTTAACTCAATTTAACTTTTCAATATTCAACTAAATAATTGCAACTCCATTATGCACCAGATACAAAGTGAATAGAATCTGGTATTCTGGGAGAAAATAAGAGGAAAGAGGGGAATTCTGGAGTTTTCCAAGTACAGTATCCATTGTTTTGCTGGGGGGCTTCAATTCTCACATGGGTAACAAGGGACACACTGCTTGTTCTCAAGTGGTTGGTTGTAATTGTGACTTCTGCACTATCCATGGTTTGCCCATCTTCAAACAGAAGGTTGCTCATAAGTGTTCTTGGTACCAGATCACCTTGGGCCAAAAATCAATGATTGACTTTGTGGTTGTGTTTTCTGACCTAAGGCCACATGTTCTGGGCCCTCAGGTGAAGAAAGGTGCAGAACTGTTAACTGAAAGACTGGTAGAAGACTCTTTCTGAAATAATTTCAGTTCCCACGTCTGTGAGATGTTCTGGCATGCTGTGGAGGAGGTGAGGAACGCGCAGTGTGAGCGGACACCGTTAAAGCCCTCCACCGTGGTATCAGTTGCACACAGCTACGGTCAAAAGGTTGTTTCTGTGTCGACAGCCCAAGAACACGGTGGTGGACATCAGTGGTGAGGAATACATCAAGCAGAAGAAGGAGTGTTCCTGGGCTTGAATTCAGGAGGAACAATTCAAATGTTTTTTTCCCGGCCACTGAATCGTAGACCTGCGCTTTACCCACTCTGAGATAGTGGAGATGGGAGTTTCCCAATCTAGTGGGCACGTGTTTTGAGGATCTGGAGAAATGACTTTGTGTCCAGAGATGTACTTTGGGAGGTGCTTTGGGAGTGCGGAGTGTCAGGACCACTTATGTGGGCCATTCAATCCTTGTACTGAAAAAGTGAGGGCTGTGTGTGTCCTTGGCATTAAGTCAAGCCTGGTCTGTGTAGGCATTAGATGCTGCCAAGCAGGTTCCATCTCTCCACTCCTCCTCCTGATATTTATAGACAGAATTGCGAGGCATCAGGAGGGACAGGAGGGCGTCTGGTGGGGGGGGGGATGGAAGGTTGCATCTCTGCTGTCTGTGGACGATGTTTTTCGTTCTGCCTTCCATGTATGTTCATCAGCATGTTCTCCCATGATTTGAAGCTGGGGGTGAAGTGACCAGTATGCAGGTCATCACCTCCATGCCCGAGGCTTTAGTTATCTGCTGGAAAAGGCTGACATGCTCTTTCCATGCGGGAGGAGGGGGGCAAGAACTTTCACCCAATTGAAGGAGTTTCTTGTGGTCTTGTTCGCGAATGATGGGAAGATTGACCATAGATTACAGACATCAGTGCCAGGAACGTGATCTCTGCATCAGACTGTAGTGGTAAAGAGTGAAGCTGAGTGAATAATTATGAAGCTGTCACTTATGGTCATGAACTTTGAACTATCTGACACAAATGCTCCTGGATGTCTCTTTCTGGAGGTAAATATAGCAGAGAGCAGGACCTGATGTAGAGATTAGATCTCATGGATTAGATCTCGTGGATTAGATCTCGTGGATTAGATCTCGTGTAATCTCCTGGTAACACACCATGTATGTACACCATGTAAGTATGTACACCATGACTTCCTTTCTTCTCTGATTGCCACCATAACCCTGAAATGAACCATGCAAATACATTTTTGATGATGGTAAAATACACAAAAATGAAAAATGAAAAAAGTATTTAAATAATCACTCAAATTCAGTAGATAGTTTAATGTGACACCATAAACAAATATTATAAATGAATTCCTGTGATATTGTAATTGTAAAGTAATTTCTATGAAATTTCATACTAGGGACTAAAAAGAAAATGGTGACAAAATGTGGAAGGTTAAAACCAATCAGACTGATCTCTTTAGGTGTGCTGGCCAATCACAATATTATAATAAAGTATACTCAAAGACTACTAAAATCGGCAGAAAGACAATCTGTTCGTTTTCTCTTCCAGAATTGTCAAGGAAAAACCCTGTGAAGTAGTAAATAATATCACATGAATTCATTTCTAATGTTTGTTCAACAATTTGTTTGTTGTGTCATGCTTTTTTGAAAATAATTTACCAATTATCATATAAAGTGATTGGCAAAGGCCTAGAATCGTAGCTTTATGTCATTTTAATTTGGCACGTGGTGTCTGGAATTCCACGTCGATGTTTATTCGTTTAGACACGAGGAGACAAACTCGGTCTGTGATCACGGCGTCACCAGTATATGTGCTCCATACAGTGAAGGGAATAAATAAAGAAATAAAACACGAGATCTGCAGCTGTACAAAATAAACACATTAGTGCATTTGTGGAGGGAGGCTGCGCACTGACAGCCAATCTGGGGAGCTGTCACGTCAGTGTGTGTGTGTGTGTGCGTCAGTGTGTGTGAGCCAGCGTGGACCCAGGCACAGTGTCTTCAGCGTGCTGTCAGTGAGGGTGGCCTGCCCTCCCCCAGCACTGAGTTAGGCAGCACTGCAAACATTTTCTTGTCAGTGAGCACCAGGGGGCGCTGTTCTCTTATTCCACAGGTCTAAATGCAGTTTTAAAAAAAACTCAACTCATCTTTCATTGGATACACGCATTTACATACACGCCAGTTAACCTCTGACCTTCGTACAAATATACATATATAGCAGTTAACCTCTGACTTTCATATGCGTATATACATATACAACAGTTAACGTCTGGCCTTCATACACATATACAACAGCCACATCTTCACCTCGGGGCTGATGATGATGAAGGACGTTCTGCACTTCCTCACTGAAGCACCCACAGAACCTCTACGCTCTCACTGAGGTTCGGTAACAGATTACACAGGAACACCCGAGGATCTCAGACTCCATGTGTGCCTGTTCACCATCCCCGCCGAACAGTCCAAACGCAAATGATGGTACATACGCCAGATAACCTCTGACCTTCATACACATATACATAAACCAGTTAACCTCTGACCTTCAAACACATATACATATACCAGTTAACATCTGACCTATATACACATATACATACACCAGTTAACCTCTGACCTTCATACACATATACATAAACCAGTTAACCTCTGACCTTCATACACACATACATACATCAGTTAACCTCTGACCTTCATACACATATACACACACCAGCTAACCTCTGACCTTCATATACACATATACATAAACCAGTTAACCTCTGACCTTCATACACACATACATACATCAGTTAACCTCTGACCTTCATACACATATACACACACACACCAGTTAACCTCTGACCTTCATATACACATATACATAAACCAGTTAACCTCTGACCTTCATACACACATATACATACACCAGTTAACCTCTGACCTTCATACACATATACATACATCAGTTAACCTCTGACTTTCATACACATATACACACACCAGTTAACCTCTGACCTTCATACACATATACATACACCAGTTATTCTCACTCTGACATACATACACATATTGGTGGTGTACACAATCTAAAATCTGGTGTAGAAGTGATCAAAGCTGCAGTGGAAACACACAATGCTTTCAGACAAACACAAACAGAGGACCTTCAACATTAATACAAACAAAGTGCTTCGCAAGTTCTTCAGGGGGTTTAAGCCAATTTAAGTTCAAACAATACAATAGATGTTTCATTTCAATCCAGGGCGTTCAATAGATTGTAGATGGCTTTGTTTCTCCCTTCATTTTCTTATTGGCTAACAGAAAACAATAGTAGCGCATATGAAGAACTAACAACGTAAGTATTGCCTTGAAAAACTACAAAACCATTCATGTCTTCACACAGAACTCTACAGAACACCGGAGGACACTAGAAGCCAATTCAAAGTCAGTTGTCAAGGTTACCAAAAAGTTTGGTATATATCTGGCATGGGGCAAACAGAGGTGGCACTCCAGGTTCAGAAAGTAAAACTCCTTCCCAGGATTTTACTCAAGCGTGCTGGATTTTGTAATTTGTGTAATCCAGGTAAAATTAGTGGAATCAACACAATCCAAGAAGCCAGGAAAAATCCTGGTGAGGACTTTTACTTTCTAAACCTCGAATGTCCACCTCTGGGGGTAAATGCTGGAAAAACACTGAAGGGCAGTTGTAGAGTCACTAATTATGACAGCACTAGATCGTGAAAGTACTAGATTGTGATTAAACACTAGATCGTGACCATTCACTAGATCGTGACTAAACACTAGAATGTGAAAGTACTAGCTTGTGAATAAACACTAGATCGTGACTAAGCACTAGATTGTGATTAAAAACTAGATCGTGACCATTCACTAGATCGTGACTAAACACTAGATTGTGATTAAATACTAGATTGTGACTAAGCACTAGACTGTGATTAAACACTAGATTGTGAAAGTATTAGCTTGTGATTAAACACTAGATCATGACTAAGCACTAGATTGTGAAAGTACTAGCTTGTGATTAAACACTAGATCATGACTAAGCACTAGATTGTGATTAAACACTAGATTGTGACTAAGCACTAAATTGTGATTAAACACTAAATCGTGACTAAGCACTAGATTGTGATTAAACACTAGATTGTGATTAAACACTAGATCGTGACTAAGCACTAGATTGTGACTAAACACTAGATTGTGATTAAACACTAGATCGTGACTAAGCACTAGTGTGTGTCACACCAGATGCAACTCAAACAGGAAACCAGCATGGTAAAATCTAGTAGAAGGTTGCAGGATGCAGACAAAGACAGCACACACAGAGGGACACAACCACAGGACAGGGACAAAAGTTGGACACACGAGCTGGACACCCCCAGCTACAAATGAGAGGAACTGTTGAGAATTGTGGTGAACAACAAGACTCAGATCCCACCTGACATCCAGACAACAGAAAGCTAGTCCAGATGTGTGTGGGGGGGGGGGGGGGGGGTAACAGTGGAGTCGCCCAGTGGTGATGGGTAATCTTGAGCAACTGTCACAACACCAGCCGAAAGGGACTACAACTCCCAAGATTCCTCTCACTGTTTTACAAGGTCCCCTTTTGCTGCTTACTAAAAACACCTGTGTTTTTTTCATCCCGAGCGTTCTTCCTCCTGCTGTGTCCTCCTGTTGCTCAACTTCTTTGCAGACACTCCACCTCGCCGAAAAAAGGTTCGTGTGAGAGGACATCACAGCCACAGAAAGGGTGAGACGGGACGTTTTTATCAACAGATCAGGCATTTATCAGGTATGCCTTTATAATGACAATAATAATGTGCTTTATTTATATATAGCACTTTTATAAAAATCATGTTTTCAAAGTGCTTTACAAAAGGTTACAGTATTAGGCAGGAATGTACAATCGCTCTGTATTGGAGTGTTGTGTTTGTGCAGTGGGTATCACTGCAGTGTTAAAAGGACTACACTGCTTGCTTTGCCTTTAAGCAAAGTTGTTGTTCCCTTCATTGACATCACCCTACAGCCATTAACCCACACCTGCATTCTCTACATTAGGATTGAATTTTGTTCATCTAAACTGAATATCCTTAAGTGTGGAGCGAAACCCGCCTAAAATTAACGGCACTGTATTCCAGTTTCAACGGCTCTGCTAAATGGAGCTTGTGAATTTCACTGCTGACTGACAGCATCCTAATTTAAGTAAAAGCTCTTCCCCAAGCTTTAGCTCAGCCTGCTCCTGACAGCCACGCTTACACTGTACCGTCTTTTTTTGACATGCATGACACAGAGCCGATTCTAGACAGTCTAAAGCAGCACTAGATAAGACACACACTTCCAGAGTGTGCAGATACACCACGCTGACACGGCTGTATCTGCCTGCGTCTCAACCACTCCCGACGACTCATCCAGCTGCCTTAACCATCGCCAGCGTTACGAATTTATTTACCACGCCAGGCCATTACATCAAATAAATGTTTGTCTGAGTTCAAAGGAGCTCAGGAGTGTGCAGGAGGTGTGTGGAAGACCTAAGCATGTGCCTATTAATACCAATCCAAAGAAAGGCACAGAAGAGCCTTCAGAATCCTTCTGTGGCTCGACGTAGCCAAACAGCAACACGCCAGCCATGGAGAGAGCTGGAGCTGACGCCCCGTCTTGTGTCAGAGTCTGTGAGCAGCATTTATGAACAGCAGTCAGGGAACATAAAATATTCACTTCCATATCCAGTTTTCCTGGGAGTAGGGAGAGAGGAGAGAGGAGGGGGGGGGGGGGGCTCTCGGAGCCAGAGGCTTCCAGAGGGTGCGCACACGGCACTTCAGAGCAGCAATAAACTCCATGCACGATGCACACAGATTCAACACGCGCAGAGGAGAGAGAGAGAGAGAGAGAGAGAGACACCGCGGATGGAACTCTCCCCTCCTTTCTGTCAAAACACCTTGGCTGGATCAGAAAGAGGAGGGTGTTTGTGTGTGTGTGTGTGAGTGTGTGTGTGTGGGGGGGGTAGTTGGAGAGAGAGACAGAGAGAGATATAGGAAGAGAGAAAGACAGAGGGAAGAAAGGAACAAAGATAGAGGTAGAAAGAGAGGGAGATAGATAGAGATTATTCTGATACTGGGGGCTCCTCCCACACCACCTCACAACGACGGAGGCTAAGAGGTCTGATTGACTGAGGGACAGAAGAGGGAATGTAATTTAGCCCTTCACTGGTCCCTACACACACACAC
>NC_135221.1:3388021-3405521 GCF_052324685.1 Brachyhypopomus gauderio | reverse complement strand
ATTGTAGTGAGGGTTAGAGTAGTGAGGGGTTAGTGTGGTGAGGGGTTAGTGTAGTGAGGGGTAAGAGTAGTGAGGGGTTAGGGTAGTGAGAGTTAGAGTAGTGAGGGTTAGAGTAGTGAGGGGTTAGTGTAGTGAGGGTTAGAGTAGTGAGGGGTTAGGGTAGTGAGGGTTAGAGTAGGGAGGGGTTAGTGTAGTGAGGGGTTAGGGTAGTTAGAGGTTAGTGTAGTGAGGGTTAGTGTAGTGAGGGATTAGAGTAGTGAGGGGTTAGAGTAGTGAGGGGTTAGAGTAGTGAGGGTTAGAGTAGTGAGGGATTAGAGTAGTGAGAAGTTAGTGTAGTGAGGGGTTAGTGTAGTGAGGGGTTAGTGTAGTGAGGGGTTAGGGTAGTGAGGATTAGAGTAGTGAGGGTTAGTGTAGTGAGGGGTTAGTGTAGTGAGTGGTAAGAGTAGTGAGGGGTTAGTGTATTGAGGGATTAGAGTAGTGAGGGGTTAGTGTAGTGAGGGGTTAGTGTAGTGAGGGGTTAGGGTAGTGAGGGATTAGAGTAGTGAGGGTTAGAGTAGTGAGGGATTAGAGTAGTGAGAAGTTAGTGTAGTGAGGGGTTAGTGTAGTGAGGGATTAGAGTAGTGAGGGTTAGAGTAGTGAGGGATTAGAGTAGTGAGAAGTTAGTGTAGTGAGGGGTTAGTGTAGTGAGGGGTTAGAGTAGTGAGGGGTAAGAGTAGTGAGAGGTTAGTGTAGTGAGGGTTAGAGTAGTGAGGGGTTAGTGTAGTGAGGGGTTAGTGTAGTGAGGGGTAAGAGTAGTGAGGGGTTAGGGTAGTGAGGGTTAGAGTAGTAAGGGATTAGAGTAGTGAGGGGTAAGAGTAGTGAGGGGTTAGAGTAGTGAGGGTTAGGGTAGTGAGGGGTTAGTGTAGTGAGGGGTTAGTGTAGTGAGGGTTAGAGTAGTGAGGGGTAAGAGTAGTGAGGGGTTAGTGTAGTGAGGGGTTAGAGTAGTGAGGGTTAGTGTAGTGAGGGGTTAGAGTAGTGAGGGTTAGTGTAGTGAGGGGTTAGTGTAGTGAGGGGTAAGAGTAGTGAGGGGTTAGGGTAGTGAGGGGTTAGAGTAGTGAGGGGTTAGTGTAGTGAGGGGTAAGAGTAGTGAGGGGTTAGGGTAGTGAGGGTTAGAGTAGTGAGGGGTTAGTGTAGTGAGGGGTTAGTGTAGTGAGGGGTTAGGGTAGTGAGGGGTTAGTGTAGTGAGTGGTTAGTGTAGTGAGGGGTTAGTGTAGTGAGGGGTTAGAGTAGTGAGGGTTAGAGTAGTGAGGGTTAGTGTAGTGAGGGGTTAGTGTAGTGAGGGTTAGAGTAGTGAGGGGTTAGTGTAGTGAGGGGTTAGTGTAGTGAGGGTTAGAGTAGTGAGGGGTTAGAGTAGTGAGGGATTAGAGTAGTGAGGGGTTAGTCTAGTGAGGGGTTAGAGTAGTGAGGGGTTAGTGTAGTGAGGGTTAGAGTAGTGAGGGGTTAGTGTAGTGAGGGGTTAGAGTAGTGAGGGGTTAGTGTAGTGAGGGGTTAGTGTAGTGAGGGGTAAGAGTAGTGAGAGGTTAGTGTAGTGAGGGGTTAGAGTAGTGAGGGATTAGAGTAGTGAGGGGTTAGTGTAGTGAGGGGTTAGTGTTGTGAGGGATTAGAGTAGTGAGGGGTAAGAGTAGTGAGAGGTTAGTGTAGTGAGGGGTTAGTGTAGTGAGGGGTTATTGTAGTGAGGGTTAGAGTAGTGAGGGGTTAGTGTGGTGAGGGGTTAGTGTAGTGAGGGGTAAGAGTAGTGAGGGGTTAGGGTAGTGAGAGTTAGAGTAGTGAGGGTTAGAGTAGTGAGGGGTTAGTGTAGTGAGGGTTAGAGTAGTGAGGGGTTAGGGTAGTGAGGGCTAGAGTAGGGAGGGGTTAGGGTAGTTAGAGGTTAGTGTAGTGAGGGTTAGTGTAGTGAGGGACTAGAGTAGTGAGGGGTTAGAGTAGTGAGGGGTTAGAGTAGTGAGGGTTAGAGTAGTGAGGGATTAGAGTAGTGAGAAGTTAGTGTAGTGAGGGGTTAGTGTAGTGAGGGGTTAGTGTAGTGAGGGGTTAGGGTAGTGAGGATTAGAGTAGTGAGGGTTAGTGTAGTGAGGGGTTAGTGTAGTGAGTGGTTAGAGTAGTGAGGGGTTAGTGTAGTGAGGGATTAGAGTAGTGAGGGGTTAGTGTAGTGAGGGGTTAGTGTAGTGAGGGGTTAGGGTAGTGAGGGTTAGAGTAGTGAGGGATTAGAGTAGTGAGAAGTTAGTGTAGTGAGGGGTTAGTGTAGTGAGGGATTAGAGTAGTGAGGGGTAAGAGTAGTGAGAGGTTAGTGTAGTGAGGGGTTAGTGTAGTGAGGGTTAGAGTAGTGAGGGGTTAGTGTAGTGAGGGGTTAGTGTAGTGAGGGGTAAGAGTAGTGAGGGGTTAGGGTAGTGAGGGTTAGAGTAGTGAGGGATTAGAGTAGTGAGGGGTAAGAGTAGTGAGGGGTTAGAGTAGTGAGGGTTAGGGTAGTGAGGGGTTAGTGTAGTGAGGGTTAGAGTAGTGAGGGGTTAGAGTAGTGAGGGTTAGTGTAGTGAGGGGTTAGTGTAGTGAGGGGTAAGAGTAGTGAGGGGTTAGGGTAGTGAGGGGTTAGAGTAGTGAGGGGTTAGTGTAGTGAGGGGTTAGAGTAGTGAGGGATTAGAGTAGTGAGGGTTAGTGTAGTGAGGGGTTAGTGTAGTGAGGGATTAGAGTAGTGAGGGGTTAGAGTAGTGAGGGGTTAGTGTAGTGAGGGGTTAGAGTAGTGAGTGGTTAGTGTAGAGAGGGGTTAGTGTAGTGAGGGGTTAGAGTAGTGAGGGTTAGTGTAGTGAGGGGTTAGTGTAGTGAGGGGTTAGTGTAGTGAGGGGTTAGAGTAGTGAGGGTTAGTGTAGTGAGGGGTTAGTGTAGTGAGGGGTAAGAGTAGTGAGGGGTTAGGGTAGTGAGGGTTAGAGTAGGGAGGGATTAGAGTAGTGAGGGGTTAGAGTAGTGAGGGTTAGAGTAGTGAGGGGTTAGTGTAGTGAGGGGTTAGTGTAGTGAAGGGTTAGAGTAGTGAGGGGTTAGTGTAGTGAGGGATTAGAGTAGTGAGGGGTTAGTGTAGTGAGGGGTTAGTGTAGTGAGGGGTTTGGGTAGTGAGGGTTAGAGTAGTGAGGGGTTAGAGTAGTGAGGGGTTAGAGTAGTGAGAAGTTAGTGTAGTGAGGGGTTAGTGTAGTGAGGGGTTAGGGTAGTGAGGATTAGAGTAGTGAGGGTTAGTGTAGTGAGGGGTTAGTGTAGTGAGTGGTTAGAGTAGTGAGGGGTTAGTGTAGTGAGGGATTAGAGTAGTGAGGGGTTAGTGTAGTGAGGGGTTAGAGTAGTGAGGGGTTAGAGTAGTGAGGGTTAGAGTAGTGAGGGGTTAGTGTAGTGAGGGGTTAGTGTAGTGAAGGGTTAGAGTAGTGAGGGGTTAGTGTAGTGAGGGATTAGAGTAGTGAGGGGTTAGTGTAGTGAGGGGTTAGTGTAGTGAGGGATTAGTGTAGTTCCTTCTCACTCTCATTTTCTCTCTCTTTCTTTGAAGGTACATGAGGAGAGGTCAGATCAGTGGGGCTCTCCCCTCAGAGAAAACAAGTAACTCCAGGACTCCCAACATGAAAATGCACACCACGCATGAACTAAAGTGTGCGCATTTACACATTAGATGCTGGGATCCCCCCCCCCCCTACACACACACACACACACACACACACACACACCACTTCCAACCTGTATAGCTGGTCCTGCTGGGGACCACGCAGGACTATCAGTGTGGTGTGCTGATCCGTGTCGAGGTGATGGCACCCTGTTGTGTGCTATCTTACATCCTCGCAGGGAGCGAGCACTTGGTCATTCAGAGCTGCCCCCACCCCTCCTGACCCCCCCACCCGTCCACCCCTCCGCCCATTCCCCACTGCCTCCCCACCCGCCACCACCACCCACGCAGCAGGTACGGCCCGGACGCCTGCATGCTGTGGACGGATGGACCTCTCAGCTTGTGACAAATTGCAGGGTAAGAGAAAGTTACAGTAGCCGTTGAACTTTAGCACTGCTTTTATGCCTCTGTCATGTTCCCGCAGAGAGGAAATGGTGTCTGTTTTTTCTGATTCTTTTTTTTTTTTTTTTTTTTATCTAACGGCTGTCTGGGCAACGCAGACACGTTGGATAAACGGCCCTGACTTCACTTTTCCTCCCTCTCATCCACTCTCACTCGTCTTCTCTTGTCCTCTCTCCTTTTCTCCATTTCCTCTCTCCCTCTCCCTTTCTCTCTCTCATCCTCTCTCTCTCCCTCCTTCATTGTCGCAGCGTGCTCCAGAGGCCAGATCAGACACTAGAGCTGCTTCCTGAAGGTCAGTGCTTCACTGTCCACCTTTTCTTCACGTGGACACACGACATCAGAGTGTCCACAGTGTCAGCGCACCGGCTATTACCGGGACTGTATTACACATCACAGCACCTGTCTGCTTGTATTGCCTTTTAACACTGAGAATCTTCACCTAAACAGGCAGGATGTGACACTGGGAATTTCCTGTGGTCTGTAGTGTATCACAGAAATACGATTGTGTTATTTATTCAGAATTTTCTCGGTGTTTTTGTAAATGATCTGTCTGTTATCTGTAAATGTGTGTATGCAGTATTGTGCTGTAGTGTGGTTACGACAGTTTGCTTACCCAGCATGCAAGAACAAAGATGTGTTCGTCCATTAATTCTGTGTTAACATTTGTAGACTTGTGTTTTAATACATAAAGACTTAATGATGTGTTACCCAGTATAAATATGTTTAACATCACATTTAATGAGAGGAGTTAACACAGAGACTGTGAAGATCCACCATAAACTGAGACTCTGAGCTCATAAAAAAAATTTAAATAAAAAACTTGTGATGAACATAAAATTAACAACAAAACAACATTTTGCTTTCCTGCCTAATCAATATAACTAATGAGCTTTCAACAAAATTGCTAGAAAGATGCTGCTACATAACGGACCGTTATGTTAGTTCGAACTTCCTTTTGACCCCCAACAACCCCCCCCCCCCCAGTGACTGCCAATCATCCCCTCTCCCGCTGCGGCTGCGCCCTGGCCTCCTGCCGTCTCGGCCGGCGTGGCTGTGTGAGCCCGGTTTGGACCCGCGTTCGTGACGCATTGCTCTCCCATTAGCGATCAGCAGGACTGCCACAGACCTCGCCAGCTCCGTCCTCGTTAGCCTTCTCATTAACGAACAGCAGGAGCCTCTAATTAAACTGCTCAGTATCTGGTAAGTGTGCTTCTCCGGTTCTCCCTGGAGCAACACCTGTGTGGACAGACTTGATTTCTCCGCGTATCTGTCTTTCTGTCTCCTGCTCATTTGTTTATATCACATCCCTTCATCTACACTGTGTCAGTGTTGGCTAAAGCAGAACGAAAGGCTGGGTGTAGCGCTGTGGGTCACATGACTGAAGAGCTGTGGGTCACATGACTGAAGAGCTGTGGGTCACATGACTGAAAGGCTGTGCTGGCTTAAGGGCTGTTTTATATATGACTGAAGGACATAGCTACCTTATAGTCAAGTGAGGGACTGTATTATAGATGTCTGAAGGACTATGATGTGCAAAAGGGTTGACGTACAGGTGCTGAAAGAGCTGTGTTAGAGCTGACTGAAAGGCCATATTACAGATGGATATGATTTTAGGCTGTTCATATTCTGGTGGAGATGCAGGCTGGAAGGTTGTTTTATAGATAACTGAAAGATGCCTGAAAGGCTGTGTTATGAGTGCCTGAAAGGCTGTGTTATGGGTGCCTGAAAGGCTGTGTTATGAGTGCCTGAAAGGCTGTGTTATGGGTGCCTGAAAGGCTGTATTATGAGTGCCTGAAAGGCTGTGTTATGGGTGCCTGAAAGGCTGTTATGAGTGCCTGAAAGGCTGTATTATGAGTACCTGAAAGGCTGTATTATGAGTGCCTGAAAGGCTGTTATGAGTGCCTGAAAGGCTGTGTTAAGGGTGCCTGAAAGGCTGTTTTATGGGTGCCTGAAAGGCTGTGTTATGATTGCCTGAAAGGCTGTGTTATGGGTGCCTGAAAGGCTGTGTTATCAGTGCCTGAAAGGCTGTGTTATGGGTGCCTGAAAGGCTGTGTTATGAATGCCTGAAAGGCTGTGTTATGGGTGCCTATGTATTTTAGGCTGCTCACAGTCTGGAGGAGACACAGGCTGGAAGGCTGTGTTATCACATCGTTTATTTTCTACATGCTGGTGTGAAGTAGGAGGCTCTATTCTGAGGCTGCACGGATGTCAAACTTTGGTTGTTCGTTGCCCTCTCTCAAGGTTGGTGGATTCACTGTGGGCGGCACTAATGAAGGCAAACCAGGCGCAGACAGCTCTCCGTCCAGCTCTCCATCCAGCTCTCCACCGCTCTGTGGGCGTAGGCTGGGGGGGGGGGGGGTGGTGGAGACGCAGCCGGGTCACCTCCAGAGAAGCCCAGGTCAGCAGGTCTCTGCTCATTTGTGTCGGGGAGGCGTGGGAGGGCGCGTGACTCCCTGTCTGGCGGGGGAGCCAGGCCATGCATTAGTGCCTGCATCGCATTCCACCAGGGACCGTCCGGCCCGGCTCCGGCGGCCAGGTGCACGGGTCAGAACAAACACGGTGGTGACGGAGACCGCAGGGGCAAGGACGCTACCTCCGCGCGCAGGTGGCATTAATTCTCTGACCTGAGCACTTCGGGCAAACATGCACACACACGTGTGTGTGTGTGTGTGTGTGTGTGTGATTGTGTATGTGTGTGTGTGTGTGTGTGTGTGTGTGTGTGTGTGTGTGTGTGTGTGTGATTGTGTATGTGTGTGTGCGTGTGTGTGTGTGTGCGTGTGTGTGTGTGTGTGCGTGTGTGTGTGTGTGTGTGTGTGTGTGTGTGTGTGTGTGTGTGTAGATCACTCTTTGCTAAACTTTGCATAAAATCCAATTCAGTGCGAGGATGCTGTAAAATAGTTTTCGCTGCAACAGATCAGGGTATCAGGAGGAGGTGAATGAGGAGTTGGGAACGGTGGAGGGGTTTGGAACTGGGCCGGACTCTGGAACCAGGAGCGCCAAAGCCAGATGAATGTGGCATGATAACGGTGGATATCGGTATCGCAAGATTACTGTAAATATCAATGTAAAGCGATGCATTTGAAATGATGTCAGTTCAGCAGGTCTGTCCTGGGAAAGTCCCGTCTGATCAAATCTTCCCTTCCTCTGCGTCGCCGTGAGAAGTGGCCTTAGATTTCAGTATCTGTGTAGAACGTCCGCTCCGCACCACAAGCACCTGTGAAAGATATTTCATCTCTGCTATGCACAGGACTAAGCCGTGTTCCTCCGGTGTTAATCCCTGGCAGAAAACACCTTCTGAGGATTAACATCACTGGGAGAGTTGTGCTTGTCTGCAGGAGTGTAATCGCCCTGTCTCCTGCTCTCCTGTTCTCTCTCTGTCTGTCTCACTCTCCCTCTCTCTCTCTCTCTCTCTCCCTCTCTCTCTCTTTCTCTCTCTCTCTGTCTTTCACTCTGTCTCTTCATCTGTATCTATCTCTCTTGCTCACTCTGTCTCTCTAACTCTTTGTCTTCCTGGGTAACTGACGTACATAATAAATGTGAGTTATCTGCATGGCTTGATACACTCCAGTGTGTAAATCTCTGACCTCTTCTCAGTGGGAAGCCTATAACCATGAAATGCTGCCAGCTAGTCACTTGACTCACTCTCTTACAACATCACACATCTATCACACATCTATATCATATCTGCTGATTCTGGATCTGCTAAACCAGGTGTTGCTAATTAGGAAAACGACCTTTTACTGGATAAATAAAGTCATCTGTTAAACAAAAACACACAGGAGCCATAGGTGTTTCAAAGACAATGTCCTGAGTTAAAAGCATCATCATGTCATGATTTCTGAACATTTCCACATTTTATTTATTATTTATTTTTGCACTTGCATATATTTATTCATATTCATTATCCACTTAAGACGCAATGATTAAAAAAAGAAGACACAAGTCATGATTAGGGTATTGGTATTACCCTGCTCTACCTGGTGAGCTTGTGTATGTACCTCCTACAGCCTGTGTTACAACCAGCCGGTGTTACATCCAGCCTGTGTTACAACCAGCCTGTGTTGCATCCCAGGTGTGTTACAACCAGCCTGTGTTACAACCAGCCCGTGTTACAACCAGCCTGTGTTACATCCCAGGTGTGTTACAAACAGCCTGTGTTACATCCAGCCTGTGTTACATCTGTAGGTGCTGGCCAAATTTATTTAGTAATCAGTCTCATAAAATTACCTACGAAATGGTGGGAGTTCAGACCGTGTTAAATTTACCCAAATTTTATATAAACTCATTTAACTAAGGTCGCCACTAATTGTGGTCAACTCCCGTAGCCCAAATTGTTTGATTAACAAACTATAAATCTGAAGGTTACAGTTCAAATAATAGTTCTGGCTTCAGGTTGTAACAGAGAAGCAACGACTCAAACGACAGTATTTAAACATAAAAACATTTATTGATCACAAAGCATAGTAATAAAAGCATAGCAAACAAAGGGGACAGGAGGGTTGGCTAGTGTGTGTGTGTGTGTGTGTGTGTGTGTGTGTGTGTGTGTGTGTGTGTGTGTGTAGGTATGCGGGTGTGTGTGTGTGGATGTGTATTCGAGTGCGCGCGGAGGCGCGTGCGTGTATTCGAGTGCGCGCGGATGCGCGTGCGTGTCTTCGAGTGCGCGCGGATGCGCGTGCGTGTGTACGTGCGTATGGGGGAGGAGATCTTTGAGACAAAGGGAAACTCGATGGCGCGAAACTTAAACCGAGTTCTCACTACAGCCACAAACAACGCAAATTTCCTCCAACTAAGACACGGTATCGTCGGTCACTATACAGCCCCAACGAGCGTATAGTGGGACACACGTTTAACAGTTATACGAAATAAAAGAATCAGTGGGAATAATCGAACAAGTTTAAACAGAATACCTATTTAAGCTTTGAACAGAATATCTCTTTAAGCCTTAAACAGAGTACGGTTTAACATGAACGTGATTATAAACACCACTGCAAACAAGCGTTCACAAAGCATCGATCTAAGCACACAGAAAGCAGTAAAACAAGATATTGTTCTAAGTCTGCCCAGATGCACAGTCTTACTTTGAGTTGTTCAGTCCGCGGCCCGCGCAGTAGGCCAGGTAGCCTCTTGAGGAGGACTCCTTCGTGCGCTTTCGTGAAGAAGGTTCCGCTGGATCGCGTTGCTCCGTCCAGGGGAAGCTGTGGTGGCCGTTCAATCGGCGGTCCCTCGATGGTCCGTTGCGTGGTGTCCCGGGGAAGTGGTCGCTGTCGACGTTAAGATGAACTCGCGGAGGTCCGGCCGTCGCGCGAATGTTCAAACAGTTCTTAATCGTCGGCTAGCTGAAGCGATTGGTTTTAGCGAACTCCGCAAAAGAAATAAAAGTAGCGAACTAGTTACTTCTTGCGTCGCGTGCTGCACAGGGTTCGAGTGCAGAACCAATACCGCTTTGTTCCCGAAGGTGTGCGCGCTCTTCGTCTCTAGGTAGCTACTTTGATGCAGCCAGGTAGAGAGAACGAACAAAGGGGGATCCCCCCTTTTAAAGGGGATTCGTCTGATGACGTAGTTCCACATCCGTCCTGACGTGGGCCATGCACCTAGGGGGAGCACCCCCCCTTCCTTTGTCTGTGGAGGCATGGTACCTACATCCCCCCCTTGGTCTGATGGTGAAGTTGTAGAGCCCTCAGAGCATGCTGTTCACCTGTCATCCACAGCAGGCGCCGATTAGTGAGCGTCCACCTTGGTCCCCAGCGCCTTGTCAATGTCCATGCAGTGTCCTTTTCACTCCTGGGTCGGCTGACCTACATAATTCAAAACTGACAGCATCTGGACAGATCATGAAACATGACACTGGGCAGGAAGTGATGACTGACATCTGGGCAGAACATTTAGACTGTATCATCTGGGCAGAATATCTACTCTAACGTCTGTGCAGATCACATGCAATATTGGGGGAAAATACACACCAAAGATAGAAAAAGAAAATAAACAATCAAAATATACAACAAACTATAAGCAACTAACTACACTAGGTAGTGTCGGTGTGGCATCTTTCTACATGGAAATGAAGGTATGGGTGGTATGGGTTTTATGTTTATACAAATGTGGAGAGGAACGGTCAGGGTCTACTGCCTTGTCAAGGTAGTTACCCTTAGAGGGGAAGGAAGAGGTGCCTCGAGGGGTTGAAGGCGAAGGTGTTGAGGAATGTTAGTGAGTGAGTCAATTAGAGCGTTTAGAGCTTGGGTGTACCTCAGGAGCATCAGATAGACACCTGCAGTTATGACCCAACCAGTGAGGACAAGGCCAAAGACCCCTGGCGGGACTCTAATGAGCACAGTCTGGTTTGGGAGTCTCATCCTCATGGCCATGTCCTGGCTTTCATACGTCATTACAACCTCATGCTGGGGGGTGTTGACAAGCCACCTGTCACCTGCTTTTTCTACTCTAGTTTCGGTAACATCATCCTGACTTGCCACACGGGCCTTGCACCTTTCATCTGTGGCTCCAGTCGCTGACTTTTTGATGCCTTCGACTATTTCAATGGGGACAGAGTAAGGAGGTATCCTTCCCTCGCTCAGGCCAGTTACCGAGGAACTAACCTCATTCAGTGCATCCTGTAGGAACTGTTTAACCCTACTGAGCTCTACAAGTTCTGACTCAGCTACATGGTATAGATGATTAAAGGTCTGGGCGGTAGCGTTGAGTAAGATGATCATGCCCTGCAGTGCTTTTCCCGGTCCTCGCAGCTTTTGTTGATTAAGGTCTGTTGTCAGGACATCAGCTTCTTCAGAGGGTTGCTGCCGGATCTCCTCCTCAAACCCTGGGTAAGGTTCTTTGGGAAGGTCAGTGGTCAGCTCATTCACAGAAGGTTGGGTCTGACTACTATGCATGACTGCATACACAAGCATCTCGTTCCTCTTACTGAGATCAACTCGACAAATCGAGCCTGGCATCCTGTCTGGAATGATGGCTATCATTCTCGAAGGCAGGGTAAAGAACACATCGTCGTGAATCTGGGGTCCCTCAAGCAGCCTTGGCAACTCGCCAATCGCGGGGATGGACAGCTCAAAGTCATGGGATGTGCTGTCGATCAAATAGCCCAACGTTGTACGAGCAGGCACCTGGATAGTACAGTTAGTGAGATTCTGTACCAGAAGGTAAGCTGAACGACTGGTCAACTCAAGGAGAGGAGTTCCACATGTGGTGAGGTTCAGCTCAAGGAACCACGGTGCGGGATGAAAGAAAGCCCCTGGGTAGTCAAACTTCTGTCTTCTCAAGACCATGAGTCGAAACGGAACGCTAGCCGACCTAGTTGGGACAGTCAAGTTCAACCCGTTTACCACCCGACATGCTTGGGGAATTGTTCTCCAGTCACAGTTGTATGTCTTGGTCCTGTCACTGACAGGCTTACAAACTGTGACTTGGGTCCGTAACTGCACATTGCAACAGTCAATCAGAGGAGCCAGCCTATCGAGCAGGTCTTGACTGATGAGCAGCTGTTCCGCGTCAAATTTAGAGGTTTTCTTCATCTCTGGGAGTTTGAACTCCAACCAAGCTCTCTGTTTGGTTGGGGCGTGGTCTTGCCTATAGCAGGTGATGCTAAGCTGATGGGGCTCAATGTTGAGGCATCTCCCCATGGCGAGTGAGGCCTGTCTCACGGTGGAGAATGTGTCGGTGCATATGAGGCTGATCTCCGATCCGGTGTCCAACAGCGTATTGAAACTTGGGTGATCTTCTAGGAGGACACTGGTATAGATGTGTTGGGCGCTGCCTTTCTGGACCAGGTCTCCCAGGAACTGCAGGAGTGGGGAGGAAGAAGCAGAAAGAATGGGTGAAGGTTGTTCCGCAGTTGGTGACCGTGCGTTCTCGCTTGATGGTCCCTTTCCCCAGCCAATGAGATGGATCCAGGATAGCGGTGAGGAGGGTTCTCGGCCTAGTCATGCGACCGAGGGGCCTCCATCCTCACAAGAGCGTTTCTCACGGTCCTTGGTCGGTCGGATGGTGTTCATGTCCTTCTCTTGAGACATCTTTGTGATCGTATCCTTGAGAAGCTGAAGCTCTGTCCTTAATTCAGCAGTGGCTTGTGACTCGGTCTCTAGACCTCTGCCTCGGTCTCTGTGTTCTTGGCGTCGAGAGGTCCGATCCTGGTTTTCCCATCTGTTCTCTCTAGGTGATCGCTTAGGCTCATGGGAGGAGTAGTGGTTGCCACGGCTCTTCTGGGGTGCCCTTGACTGGTGTAGATCACCCCCCTTGGACTGTTTGTGTCCGTCTCTCCAATCCCTTGGCTTTTTCTCCAAGTGGGAGCGGTGAGACAGGCTAGCCCCATGGTGGACACGGTTACCATTTGGTACTTCCGCGCCCTCCAATTCTATGGGTTCGCTCGCGGAGTTCTGCACGGCGAGTACTTGGGGATTCTCTTCTCTCTTATCCACCGATCGGACGATTGTCTCCCAGGCCATCTGTGCCATCTTCCGAATGTCACGCATGGATGGGTCACCTTGCCGGGTGAGGAGAGTCACGTGGGTGCGCACGCAGGGATGCAGGTTGTGCAGGAAGAGTGACTTGAAGGCTCTGTCTTCTTCCAGTCCTGGGCCATTTCTTCCTTGGAAGTAGGCGTGTCTCAGGCGAGTGTAGAAGTCGCGGGGATGTTCGTGGCGGCCATGCTTAATTTGGATGGCTGAAATGGTCGCAGAGGTTTCATCTGCAAAAGGGGAGTATTCCTCTGCTAGGGCTTCACAGAGCAGGTCAAAGTCGTCACGGGTGTCCGCTGGCTGGGCCTCTATGAATGCGTGGACTGATCTGGAAGTCGTCTTCCAGATTAACTTGACTCTCTCTCTGTGGGTGGAGTGAGGTAGGTCGAGAAGACAGTGCCTTATCTCTCTGAGGTAGTCTTCAATGTTGTGGTCACGCTTCTCTGGATCAAAGCGCTCAATGTCTTTGGCGAGGGCGTCCAGCTGCTTCAGGCGTGGGGCATCACTAGGTCTTGGTTCTCGGGCGAAGCTATAGTGATGTGGCTCGTACCTGCCACGCTGAGGAGACTGGAGGATGCGTCCGTCATATCTGCCGTGGTGCAGGGGCTCTTCTCTTTCCGGGGAGTAGTCATCAGGACCGTAGTCTCTGAAGTCCTGGTAGGGAGGTCTGGAGTGTGCAGCTCTCCGCGCATCTAGGAGGCCCTTCCGCTGTTGGTCAGCAAAGCGAACTTGTTCCTGGTGCTGAGCGTCAGAGCGGTAGGAGCAGCGAGTTGACTCTCGTCGTGGGGGTGAGAAGAAAAAGGGGGACATGGAGGAGGAGTAGTGCTGATGCGTAGTTCGGGGTCTCTCAGGCGCGTGGCGGGACGTGAGAACCCTGGAGGGGGTTCGGGGAGCCCGTATTGGGCGGAGCTCTTCAAGGTGTTCCTCCTCTGAGTCATAACCTGAAGTGTGGTGGCGTGGAGCAGTCCTTGATACTGCTGGCCGTGGCGGACTGAGGCGTAGGCTGGGTTGTCTGGTACCTCGTGAGTCCCAGCGAGATGGTATTGGCTCCAGGGGAGGCACGACATGGCCATCTCTGGGGTTCTGGGAGCGAAGGGACATCCTGCTGACTGCCTCCACTATGGACCTCACTTCCAGGTCGCTCTCACCTCCCGAGCCGGCATCCTCCTGCCTCTGTCGCGCACTGGTCAGGTCATCCACCTCCTCCTGCAGGGCATCTAGCTCCATCCTGGTTTTCTTGTGGAAGAGCAGGAATATTCGACCAATGGCCTCCTGAATGTTGACCTCAGAAGCTTGCTGGATAAAAGCCACCATTTCACCTATCTTCCTCTCACAGTCCTCCCTGGAATATTGCTGGATGCTGTTCTCCTCTTCTTCAGGCAGCCGGATGAGTTGGCTGATCAGGTTGGGAAGGGAGATGTGAGGGGGTTGCTGGGGTTGCTCCCCAGAGTTGCGTCGGGATGCTGATGCTGTGCTCATTCTCAGGCCTATGACTAGGGCTCAGTTCTCCTAGGGGCAAGCAGGCTATGCACTGTACTCAACGTGTATAGGACCAGCACTAAGCCTTGACTGGGTCAAACGACAACAAGCATGTACTCAAAAGGAATCTGAAGCTAGCAGCAAACCTTGAATCTATCAGATGGGGACCAGCAATGTACTCAAACGGTGTAGGACGTTAGCACCAAGCCTTGAATGTCTCAAATAGGAACCATAAGCAGTGTATTAAAAGGGAATATGAAGCTAGCACCAAGCCTTGACTATATCAAATAGGGCAACAAGCGAGGAGCAGCAACTTCTGCAAACCCAATGTACTGGAGCGGCTAAGGGATCTATTCTAGTTGCGGCAAGGGTGGACTACAGTTAGCACACACGCTAGCTACCTCCTGTGATGTGTACCAGCATTAAATTCTATTCAACAGGAGCAAGCAACCGAACTTTCAGTTAGGTGAAAAGGCTGCTCTGAATTCAATCAACATCAGTATATCAAAACATCAATGCTTATCAATATAACTTAGTTAATTCATTACCAGTCAATGGTTACTGAACAACAACACCCCAGATGTGATCAACAAAAGTCCTAATTAATAAGATTTGACAGTAAAAAGTGGTTGCTCATTAATTAGCACTGATCAAATTAGAGAAGTATGGTTAGTTGTTATTCTTAGGGAAAATGTGATGTATTTATGTGTTGAAATTACATCTAGTGTTATCCGGTATGGATGAGTGTATATGAAACAAAACCTTTGTTTTTAGATTTTGGCGCCACCTAGTGGCGGGATGGGTGTATATACCTTTAACTATGCGGTTGTTACTGCGCAGTCGTTGTCGCAGTTACAACTGAAGCCAAGCAACTATCCCTCACGCGGCGCACCAATTATGTAGGTGCTGGCCAAATTTATTTAGTAATCAGTCTCATAAAATTACCTACGAAATGGTGGGAGTTCAGACCGTGTTAAATTTACCCAAATTTTATATAAACTCATTTAACTAAGGTCGCCACTAATTGTGGTCAACTCCCGTAGCCCAAATTGTTTGATTAACAAACTATAAATCTGAAGGTTACAGTTCAAATAATAGTTCTGGCTTCAGGTTGTAACAGAGAAGCAACGACTCAAACGACAGTATTTAAACATAAAAACATTTATTGATCACAAAGCATAGTAATAAAAGCATAGCAAACAAAGGGGACAGGAGGGTTGGCTAGTGTGTGTGTGTGTGTGTGTGTGTGTGTGTGTGTGTGTGTGTGTGTGTGTGTAGGTATGCGGGTGTGTGTGTGTGGATGTGTATTCGAGTGCGCGCGGAGGCGCGTGCGTGTATTCGAGTGCGCGCGGATGCGCGTGCGTGTCTTCGAGTGCGCGCGGATGCGCGTGCGTGTGTACGTGCGTATGGGGGAGGAGATCTTTGAGACAAAGGGAAACTCGATGGCGCGAAACTTAAACCGAGTTCTCACTACAGCCACAAACAACGCAAATTTCCTCCAACTAAGACACGGTATCGTCGGTCACTATACAGCCCCAACGAGCGTATAGTGGGACACACGTTTAACAGTTATACGAAATAAAAGAATCAGTGGGAATAATCGAACAAGTTTAAACAGAATACCTATTTAAGCTTTGAACAGAATATCTCTTTAAGCCTTAAACAGAGTACGGTTTAACATGAACGTGATTATAAACACCACTGCAAACAAGCGTTCACAAAGCATCGATCTAAGCACACAGAAAGCAGTAAAACAAGATATTGTTCTAAGTCTGCCCAGATGCACAGTCTTACTTTGAGTTGTTCAGTCCGCGGCCCGCGCAGTAGGCCAGGTAGCCTCTTGAGGAGGACTCCTTCGTGCGCTTTCGTGAAGAAGGTTCCGCTGGATCGCGTTGCTCCGTCCAGGGGAAGCTGTGGTGGCCGTTCAATCGGCGGTCCCTCGATGGTCCGTTGCGTGGTGTCCCGGGGAAGTGGTCGCTGTCGACGTTAAGATGAACTCGCGGAGGTCCGGCCGTCGCGCGAATGTTCAAACAGTTCTTAATCGTCGGCTAGCTGAAGCGATTGGTTTTAGCGAACTCCGCAAAAGAAATAAAAGTAGCGAACTAGTTACTTCTTGCGTCGCGTGCTGCACAGGGTTCGAGTGCAGAACCAATACCGCTTTGTTCCCGAAGGTGTGCGCGCTCTTCGTCTCTAGGTAGCTACTTTGATGCAGCCAGGTAGAGAGAACGAACAAAGGGGGATCCCCCCTTTTAAAGGGGATTCGTCTGATGACGTAGTTCCACATCCGTCCTGACGTGGGCCATGCACCTAGGGGGAGCACCCCCCCTTCCTTTGTCTGTGGAGGCATGGTACCTACACATCCCAGGTGTGTTACAACCAGCCTGTGTTACAACCAGACTGTGTTACATCCAGCCGGTGTTACATCCAGCCTGTGTTACAACCAGCCTGTATTGCATCCCAGGTGTGTTACAACCAGCCTATGTTACAACCAGCCTGTGTTACATCCCAGGTGTGTTACAACCAGCCTGTGTTACAACCAGCCTGTGTTACATCCCAGGTGTGTTACAACCAGCCTGTGTTACAACCAGACTGTGTTACATCCCACCTGTGTTACATCCAGCCTGTGTTACACCCCACATATGTTACTCATCCAGCCTGTGTTACACCCCACATATGTTACTCATCCAGCCTGTGTTACACCCCACATATGTTACTCATCCAGCCTGTGTTACATCCAGCCTGTGTTACATATTACGTGTGTTACATCCCACCTGTGTTACATCCCACATATGTTACCCTTCCAGCCTGTGTTACTCCTCCAGCTGCAGTAATGTGTAAGATTTCCTAGTTGCTCCAGGATTTCCTCCAGGCACAGCAGTAAAGTTTATAGAGTAGTGAAGCTTATTTTTCACACTTATTCCAGTTTTCCTTACCTTGGCACCTATCTACAGTAACTGGCTTTGATGCTTTTTTTTCCATTTCCTTTTTTGTCTTTGGGAAAGACAGTGGACCAAGAGGTGAACTGTAGGAAACATGAAAGCCCAGTACTGGCTGGCAGGGATCAAACTGTGTCTTCTCCCAGCGCTCCGAAACGTGATGAAGCATCGCGCCGACGCTCCCGGAAGTGGCACAAACAGGCAGGATGAAAGGAAGCTTTGTCTGCTTGATGTTAGCAATCCCACTCGGCTGTCAGCACTGCCTGTACACTCATTTGGCTTGACTATGTTGTAGGCAAATGCCTTATTCCCTGTCGCCTGATAAGAATGATCAATCCACCCTTTATTCGATCTAACGCGCTGTGCTTGAAAGTGAACTCTGTGATCCGGCACCTGGAGCTATATGTATTTTGGGAATTCCCCCCTCCTTACTGGCATGTTCTGGTAAAGAATTAATCTGAACCGCTTTATTTATGCCAAAGAAACTCATTCGACTAATTGCTACTCCAGTCAGAAGGAGACTGACTATAGTGTGAATAAGCAATGAGGATACACCA
>NC_135221.1:3305521-3380521 GCF_052324685.1 Brachyhypopomus gauderio | reverse complement strand
GGATATTTCCCACAATGCTCTACTACCTAGAAAACAGAGGAACTGGTACATTCTCTCCAAACAACCTCCTCATCTCACATAACACACACTCTCTCGTAACACAGTTAATATTACATGTAATTAGGGTGGGTTGACCTTCATTCATTCAATCTTTGATCTGTAGGATTTTACTGTTTCGTGGTTTGTTTTCTCCTTTACAGTATTTTACTTTAAACTATTTTGTAGTAGTTGCAGTAGTAGTAGTAGTAGTAGTAGTAGTAGTAGTTATAGTAGTAATAGTAGTAGTTGTAGTTATAGAGTAGCAGTAGTAGTAATTGTAGTAGTTGTAGTAATAGAGTAGTTATAGAAGTAATTGTAGTAGTAATAATAGAGTAGTAGCAGCAATTGTAGTAATAATAGTAGTAGTTGTAGTAATAGAGTAGTAGCAGTAGTAGTAGTAGTAATTGTAATAGTTGTAGTAATAAAGTAGTAGTAGTAGTAGTAGTATTAGTAGTAGTAGCAGCAGTAGTAAGTGTAATACTAGTATTAGTAAGTGTAGTAGGTGTAATAGTAAAAATAGTAGTATTTGTAGTAGTAATAGAACTAGTAAATTTAGTAGTATAGTAGTAGTAGTAGTAAGTGTATGTGTGGAAGTAAGTGCAGTAGTAGCAAGTGTGGTAGTAGTATTGTTGTAGTAAGTGTAGTAGTAGTAACTGTAATCGTAGTAGTAGTACGTTTAATTGTAGTAGTAAGTGTACTATTAGTGAGTGCAGTAGTAGCAAGTGCAGTAGTAGTAAGTGTAGTAGTAGTACATGTAATTGTAGTAGTAAGTGTAGTAGTAATATGTGTAATTGTAGTAGTAAGTAGTAGTAATAGTAGAGTAGTAATAATAATAATAATAAATAATACATTTTATTTAATGGCGCCTTTCAAGTCACTCAAGGTCACCTTACAACTCACATTAAAATAACAATAAACAGTAATAGTAGTAGCAGTAGTGTTATTAATAGTAGTAGTAGTTAAGTGTAGTATTATTAATAGTAGTAAGTGTAATTGTAGTAGTAAGTGTAGTAGTAGCATGTGTAATTGTAATAGTAAGTGTAGTAGTAGTACATGTAATTGTAGTAGTAATAGTAGAGTAGTAGTAGTAAGTGTAGTACTACTAATAGTAGTAAGTGTAATTGTAGTAAGTGTAGTAGTAATAGTAGAGTTGTAGTAGTAAGTGTAGTCTTACTAGTAGCAGTAAGTGTAATTGTAGTAGTAAGTGTAGTAGTAATAGTAGAGTAGTAGTAGTAAGTGTAGTATTACTAGTAGTAGTAAGTGTAATTGTAGTAGTAAGTGTAGTAGTAATAGTAGAGTAGTAGTGGTAAGTGTAGTATTACTAGTAGTAGTAAGTGTAATTGTAGTAGTAAGTGTAGTGAGTGCAGTAGTAGCAAGTGCAGTAGTAGTAAGTATTGTAAGTGTAGTAGTACTACGTGTAATTGTAGTAGTAAGTGTAGTAGTACTATGTGTAATTGTAGTAGTAAGTAGTAGTAATAGTAGAGTAGTAGTAGTAAGTGTAGTTTTATTAATAGTAGTAAGTGTAATTGTAGTAGTAAGTGTAGTAGTAATAATAGAGTAGTAGTAAGTGTAGTATTACTAGTAGTAGTACGTGTAATTGTAGTAGTAGTACGTGTAATTGTAGTAGTGATAGTAGAGTAGTAGTAGTAGTAAATGTAGTATTACTAGTAGTTGTAAGTGTAATTGTAGTAGTAAGTGTAGTGAGTGCAGTAGTAGCAAGTGCAGTAGTAGCAAGTGCAGTAGTAGTAAGTATTGTAGTAAGTAGTAGTACTATGTGTAATTATAGTAGTAAGTGTAATTGTAATAGTAGGGTAGTAGTAGTAAGTGTAGTATTACTAGTAGTAGTAAGTGTGCTGGTGGTAGTAGGTGCAGTAATAATAACTATTACTAGTACTAGTAAGTGTAAGTGTAGTAGTAGAGTCAGAGGGATATAGGAGTAGAAAACATTCAAATGGCAAAATATGCAAACAAACAAGTTACATCAAAATTGTAATCATTGCTTGTCGGAAATGCTTTATACTGAAGTTCCAATTTTGCAACATTAAGCAAATTTATTTACCCCTTTATGCTTTCTAGAACTGAAATGTTCAAGCAGTGAACAAGGAAAAAGTGTAGTTAAATAAATAAAACTAATGAATATAATTTGCTCTGGGGACATCAAACTGAAACGTGGTTTTAATCTTTTAAAAGCAATTTCATTAACCCATTAAATAAGCGTTCTGGCCCCTGTAAGCTTAGCCTTAGCTGAAGGGAAGAGTCAGGTTGACTGTGGCCTCAGGCTGTGTGTGTGGTCATTGTCTCCCCAGCACCACAGGGCGGGTCCTCACCTGCTTAACCGGGTTACCTGTGCCATCACAAGCACACAGCAAGTGAACAACTGACAGTACTGTATCGACTGTTTGGTTTACACTTCCCCCGGTGAGGAACAATGAAATGAAAAACGTTCAATCTGGGAAACGACTAAGAGCTGCTGTCAGTGTTTTTCTGTGAGATCAGCAAAAAGGCTGCAGAGTTTCTGATGAGACTGCAAAATGTCACAGCCAGTCCCTTCATGCTCTGTGATTGTGAACTGCTTGATATACCAAAATTCAATCATTAAAAAGTTAGCGTAAAAGACCTTTAAAAGATCATGGCATTCAACTCTAGATACCACAATCACAAAATTATGGTATTTTAAAATGGTAAGATTAATGTACTTTATAGTATAATATGCCAGTGAATGTGTTAATACGCAATAAATAGAGATAATTGGATATAATGAATATCAATAGATATAATTAGATTTTGAGTATGTATAGTGCTGCAGGAATAAATCTTTCTACATGTTATTATACAATAACATGAACTTTTAGTCCTTTTAGGAATTTAATGCTCATATGAATATGATTTTAAAAAATCAGCATAAACAAAACACAGTAGGCTGAAATTACAGACTTCTGAACATTAATAAATATAATTTCTAAAGAGTAATTTATTAATAAACTGTCTGGAGCTAAGGTCAGATCTAATTCTTCACTAAAGCAATCACCTCCATCTCAACCAATTAGCCGGATCTTTGTGAGCGGGGCCCGACGGACACTCGGCCCCAGTTCACAGCAATTACCATTACCCCACTTTTCTCAAAGCCTCCCTGGTCTGTGGGATATTAACTTCATGGGAATATCCACTGAGACTTCCTTCACTCCATAACTGAAAGTGAATTCATTTGTGTTTTCATTATTCCGCTGAATACATGCATGAGTTTTAGACTGTCCGCTCTTGACAAATCAACGTGTCTCGGTAATTAGATTAGGGATTAGATCTGTTACTGTTCTAATGTTGTGAGCTTCTTTAACAAGGCAGAGATTTCGTGATGGGCCGCCCATAGCAACACCAACCTCAACAGTAACGTGGCAACAACAGTATTAGGAAGTGAAGCTGCCCAGATATTCCAAAGCGAGCCTGTGTTCTTTGGAGAGGTCTGATGTGGATGTTTGTGTCTGGTTTGCGGCTGAGAAAGGTTCACAGCCCTCATAGTGTCCCACACTGACAAACTGTGCCACTTCAGACCAACACAAGACTTTCTTAGACTTTAAACTCAACAAATTACTTTTCCATTTTATTCTCAGTGAACTCGTGTAACACTTCCTATCAGCATAAATTGTACAATTTCGGCAAGCTTGGGGTTTTCTCTTTTATACCAGAAGAGTCAGTTTGAACTTCATTTTGAATCTATACATGTGTGGTAGTACCATTAGAGGTCCACATCGTATAAAAGCAATCGTTTCAAAAACCTAAACCACATAAACACAGGTCCATATTCATTCATACATCATACACACACACTTTTAAACATACTGCACATCAGTAGAACATATGAAAAAGAGAGGTTGAGAATGGGAGATAGAGAGAGGGAGTAAGAGGGAGAGAGAGAGAGAGAGAGAGAGAGAGGAGAGAGAGATATATGGCCAGCCCTTATACTATCTGAATCAGGCACTGAGCTTGACCTGTCCGGCTGAGATATCCATCCTCTGTGTTTGCAGCTGTCAGTGGGTCACGGTCAGTAAAACAGCGGTTCGTGAGTGCACGCTTCTGACAGCCTGATACTGTCACAGAATGCAAACAGCACAGTAGAACATTTAGAAAGGAGAGAAATACCAAGAAATGACAAAAGAGAGATACCCAGAGAGAGAGAGAGAGAGAGAGAGAGAGAAACATCATGAGAGAGATGGTGAGAAATTCAGAGACAGAGAGAGAGAAAGTCAGAGAGAGAAATACATAGAGAGAAAGAGAAAGAGCAGTACCCACAGAAAGAGAGAAATGTTTCAACAGGAAACTTTAACCCAGCAGTCAGTGCACCCCCTGCTGGTAGGCGCCATTATGCTTATGGTTTTGCATGTGGTGTTTCCTTGTGCTCCATCTTGTGTTACACCTGCATTTGTTATAATTTCTTGCTACACCTCCCTCAGGTGCTGCGTGCTGTGCTTCATTCACCACGCCACCCGGGGGGTTTCGGTTATTATGGTCTGCCTTTTGCGGGCCCTTTGTTTCGGTAGAAATGGTTCCTGAGTTAGCTCGGATTCTTTTGTTCTTGGTAGTGCACTTGTTCAGTTTCGTTTTCGTTCATTGCGTTAACGTCTTCGTTTGAACGTTTTCTGGTGGTGACACCACCGCTGTTATAAAGGTCTACACGGTCAGGAGCTGAGCAGAGAGGTGGGCTGTCTCGCACTGGTGAGCCTGACACCGAGTTCAGCGACAAACACCAACACTGTCCCACCTCAGGTCACGTCTGAAATACAAACAATCAGGCCAAACCAAATTATAACACTTCAAAAGCAAAACAAGATCACGCACTGGAACAAAAACACAAGCCCAAAGGAAAATGCACTGCTATCTGGCCCTAAAATGCCAGTACACTGTTGCAGAAGACCTGCTCACAGTGAAACACAGAACCAGAGTCTGGACAATTTCCAGACTCAGTGAACATAACCTGGCCATCCAGACCAGCTGAAGAAATAATGGCTGTCCAGAGAGATGCCTGTCTAAAACTGACACCCTGCCCTCCTTATTAGAATAGAAAGATGGCAGCATTTTACTTGAGTGATACAGATCTGACTACCACAGCGTGAGGGACAGTGGGTAGTTCACACACACACACACACACACACACACACACACACACACACACACACACACTGAATGTATTCCATTCAGAATTAGTTACATTTTTTTGTCATAATTATTAATATTATTACAATGGGTGTGAAATATTAGTACTAAATTTCAATCTGGTTTTCAAAACCTTGGATAAAATACTAGCTGAAAAAAAATACAGTAGGAACACTGACATACAAAAGAGATCAATAGCGGTCTGGCTATCACTCAGAAGAGTAGAGATGCGTTCTGACAAGTCAACCCACATGTCTGCACACTGCCTAATAGCCCTGCCTCGCTCGGACCGCCCACTCAGAGAGGCCACACTGCGTCTCATCACGCAGGCTAGACGTCTTCACACGCCATGGTCTTCCTCAGCAAGGAAGAAGAAAGACCTGCCAGCATACCCTGACATTGAAAAAAATACAATATAATAAAATCAGAAGTTGGGTAGGCCTATACATTTCAGAATAAATGCTACTAATACTTAAAACTCATACTGTCTAAACATGCAAGAGAAATCAAAGGATGTCTCATTTAAACACGATAGTCACAGAGTAAATGACCACGGTCTTCAGCTAAGGGCAGTGGAGTGGTGGTCAGTGATCTGTAGTGTAATGGACAGAGAAGATGAAACAAGTCTTCTCTTTTATTGCCCAAAATAGAAATCAATAAGAGAAACGTTCTTTGAAATAGTTCAAGACATTAATAATGCATATTCCTTTTCTTTCTGGCTCTGGAAAATATATATAACAACTACAGATGTGTATCAGATCTACATTATTCTATGAACATTAAATCAAAAAATTCCCTAATCTATTAATTTGATTTTCTTATTTGTCCCTACATTCAGAAGTGAGCTGTTTTTGAACTTTATTTATGGCCATCTACAGCTGCCCTGTTTTTAAAGAAACAGAAAGAAAGAGAGAGTGAGACAAAAAAGAGGTTGGAGGAGTAAAGAAAAGTTGCTCTAAGAAGATCCTTGTCCAAATGAGAGATTGATGGTGAATTCAGAACTTCTGAACTGCATGAAGACATGAAAGAGAAACACCCCCCCCCCCCCAAGAGAAACACCCCCCACATGATGTCTGGCATGATAATAGGGTGGAGCTTCCTACACCAACACGTTTAGTAAAGCAGAGAGGAGCGATTTTCTAATTAAGAAGACTGATATAAGGGTTTAAAATGAGTCACACCGAGAGGTTCTTGTGTTCTCTGTCATACCACTGTCTGTCTGTTAGCTTCCTCTTCACATACAAACATACAAACAGGCAAGGCCAATGTGGAGAGAGAGAGAGAGAGAGAGAGAGAGAGAGAGAGAGAGAGAGTGACTATCTTCTATAATTACTTCCTTTAGCAAAATTGTACCTGGTATAGTCATGCCAATAAAGTTACCTTGACTTCAAAGCTGCTTTTGGATGTAAGGTGTACATCAGTCTCCACTGTCATGCCAACATTTAAAGGTGGGGGTGGTGTAGCACATTTGAAGGAGGTGGGGCTGGTGTAGGACATTTAAAGGAGGTGGGGGTGGTGTAGCACATTTAAAGGAGGTGGGGGTGGTGTAGGACATTTAAAGGAGGTGGAGGTGGTGTAGCACATTTGAAGGTGGGGGTGGTGTAGGACATTTAAAGGAGGTGGGGGTGGTGTAGCACATTTAAAGGTGGAGGTGGTGTAGCACATTTAAATGAGGTGGGGGTGGTGTAGGACATTTAAAGGAGGTGGAGGTGGTGTAGGACATTTAAATGAGGTGGGGGTGGTGTAGGACATTTAAAGGAGGTGGAGGTGGTGTAGGACATTTAAATGAGGTGGGGGTGGTGTAGGACATTTAAAGGAGGTGGAGGTGGTGTAGCACATTTAAAGGAAGTGGGGGTGGTGTAGCACATTTAAAGAAGGTGGGGGTGGTGTAGGACATTTAAAGGAGGTGGGGTGGTGTAGCACATTTAAAGGTGGGGGTGGTGTAGCACATTTAAAGGAAGTGGGGGTGGTGTAGGACATTTAAAGGAGGTGGGGTGGTGTAGCACATTTAAAGGAAGTGGGTGTGGTGTAGCACATTTAAAGGTGGGGGTGGTGTAGCACATTTAAAGAAGGTGGGGGTGGTGTAGCACATTTAAAGGTGGGGGTGGTGTAGCACATTTAAAGGAGGTGGGGTGGTGTAGCACATTTAAAGGTGGAGGTGGTGTAGCACATTTAAAGGAGGTGGGGTGGTGTAGCACATTTAAAGGTGGGGGTGGTGTAGCACATTTGAAGGAGGTGGGGGTGGTGTAGCACATTTAAAGGTGGAGGTGGTGTAGCACATTTGAAGGAGGTGGGGTGGTGTAGCACATTTAAAGGTGGGGGTGGTGTAGCACATTTAAAGGATGTGGGGGTGGTGTAGCACATTTGAAAGAGGTGGGGGTGGTGTAGCACATTTAAAGGTGGAGGTGGTGTAGCACATTTGAAGGAGGTGGGGGTGGTGTAGCACATTTAAAGGTGGGGGTGGTGTAGCACATTTAAAGGAGGTGGGGGTGGTGTAGCACATTTAAAGGTGGGGGTGGTGTAGCACATTTGAAGGAGGTGGGGGTGGTGTAGCACATTTAAAGGAGGTGGGGGTGGTGTAGCACATTTGAAGGAGGTGGGGGTGGTGTAGCACATTTAAATGAGGTGGGGGTGGTGTAGCACATTTGAAGGAGGTGGGGGTGGTGTAGCACATTTAAAGGAGGTGGGGGTGGTGTAGCACATTTGAAGGAGGTGGGGGTGGTGTAGCACATTTAAAGGAGGTGGGGGTGGTGTAGCACATTTAAAGGAGGTGGGGGTGGTGTAGCACATTTATAGGTGGAGGTGGTGTAGCACATTTGAAGGAGGTGGGTGTTGTAGCACATTTAATGTATGTGGGGCTGGTGTAGCACATTTGAAGGAGGTGGGGGTGGTGTAGCACATTTAAAGGAGGTGGGGGTGGTGTAGCACATTTAAAGGTGGAGGTGGTGTAGCACATTTGAAGGAGGTGGGGGTGGTGTAGCACATTTAAAGGTGGAGGTGGTGTAGCACATTTAATGTACGTGGGGCTGGTGTAGAACTACTGGCTCTGTTTGTTGATCAGAGGCAGATACGTCTCAACCTTAGTCTGAACACATGCTCTGCCATGCTAGCTGGTATCTCTCTTAGCTCTGTCTCCTCTCTCTCTCTCTCTCTCATTCTCAGTCTCTCTCTCTCTTCCTCTCTCGGTCTTCCTCTCTTGGTCTCTCTCTCTCTCTCTCTCTCTCCCATCCCTCTCTCTCTCTCTATGATAATAGGAACGATCTCTGTGGCTGCACACAGACTACAGGCATTAATGGAGAAGGCTGATTGGTTGAGTTGCCCTTGGCCCCTCCCCTTCCCTCCATGACAGGGCTGTGATTATGAGGCTTTTCTTTTACTCTCTGCTTACTCACATGGCCGAGACTTTGAAATGACCTGCAAATGATTTATGATTGACCAGAAAACAAGGGCCAAGCGCATGGAGGTGTGTCACCTGGAACTATGTGTGTGTGTGTGTGTGTGTGTGTGTGTGTGTGTGTGTGTGTGGCTCTCTACAGTAGCCACTCGGGTTTTCATGGATACTTTATTGTGCTGAGGAGGCTTTTAAAAGCTTGTTGATTGTTTATCAGAATAGGCCAGTAGCTGAAGGAAAATGTGCAACACTTGCTCTGCAAAATAAATAATATACAAAATAAATAATATCCCAGACTCAAACCTCTTCAGGACCATAAATAATTCATTCCTCCCTCTTGCCCATCTTCATATAACAAGCAATAATTTATCCACAATGCGTGTCAGGTGCTGTGCTGGAAGAGAAAATGTGATTGAATGATGAAATCATGGTTGTGTGCATGTTTGTGTGTGTGTGTGTGTGTGTGTGTGTGTGTGTGTGTGTGTGTGTTGGATTATTTCACTCACACACCTTTCAAATAGATGAGGAAGATAAATCTGTTGTTGCCAGATAGATTACGTTTATCTATCCCGCGGACACACTTTCACAACTTCCCAGATAATCGTGGCCGAGCTGCAATATTGGATCTCTTTTGTCAGCCCCGATGCCGCTGCTGTCCGTATGCCGTCTCTGTGCCAATAAATTGTGAAGCGCTCCTCAAGGCTGTGCGTGGGTCCCCTCCGTCCGCCCGGGCTGTGGGGAGAGCCACCAGGTACTAACAACCACTGTGGAAATATGAAGGCGACAATAAGAGCTATAAAAGTGAGAGGGGTCACGTGTGGGGATGTTAGTGTCCGAATGAACCTGCCCGGGCCCCCGGGGCTTTAGCTGAAATCCATCAGGGATCAATCCAGCACGCCGAGCGTACGTCGGAGTATGTGCGCTGGGGCTGGGGCCATGGGTCAAGGGTCAATTTGAAATGAAGACATATGTCCTTTCTCTCTGCCAAGTCTAATCTGTTTATGTCTCTGTTGTGTCTTTTTTGCCACAGGAGATCGATTCGAGCAGCTTTCTCCCGGCCGTCATCTTCCTCTCGGTGCGAGCGTGAGTCGATGACCAGCTCTAATTCTGTCTGCCCGTAATAATCCTGGGAACAATAAGCACGTTGCAGCTCGCTCCGATCATATCATCCCAGCCCCAAAGAAAAGAAAAAAGGCAATATTTTCCTGTCACTCTGCTCTTTCTTTGCTTTCTTCTTTCACAAATGAAAGATAAAAAGAACAGATTTAGAAGAGATTAATTGGCATAAGGTGTGTGATCATGCATCTGAGTGCGCTGTATATTTCAGTACTTAAGGCAAAAAAAATAAAGGCCTCTTACATGTGGGCAGCCTCAGAGGGCCATGTGGTTTCTGTAAATAATTCAGAGAGTCTGTAAATAATTAAACATGGTTTAGACAGAGGTGTGGAGGCTAGCACACAATACAATACAGTTACTTTAAATATTTTTTCATATGAAAAATGTCAGTTAGCGCCACAGTCTGGGGACTCAGGAATGTGCAGATGTGGATGGGGACGCACTGCAGACGGGATGAGAGGGACGCTTTCTCACTTCCTCGTTGCTCGTCTTGCTAAGGGACATTTTAAAAGAACATCTTTCATGGACAGTGGTGTAAAGAAGCAGACGTGGATGGACGAACTCCCAGAGGTTCTGTGTCTGCCAACGAATTTAATCATATCACAGATTCTCCACTTTTTGCAGATTGTGAGAGTCACTCCAATAGGTGCTTATTTGTGAGCCAGGAGCAGTCTGACAAACACACACACACCCACCCCCCCACACACACACACACACACACACACGCACAGCAGGGTTATGGGGTTGGTTCAGATCGCCCCAGCCTGGGGTATTCACCCTTTCACCAGTGGTAAATTAGTGCCAGCTCTTCCTCTTACCCCATGTTTCTACTGAAGAAGAAAGCGGTTTGTGCCATAATGATCTTCAGTTCCAACCACAGCTGTCTGTGGCTTCAGCAGCCCTGTTAACTGCATGTCTCACTTTCAATTAATTGAACTGTCAGAGGATCGGTGTGTTTCAACACGTATCTCCACGTCCGCTCCTTTGCAGTCTACTGTAATGGCTGCTGGAAGTTCATGATCAGTCGTTGCTCTGACTGACATGTCTCCTCCCTTTCTGTTACAATCCACTTTTGTCTCCGCGACTTTAATCTTAAAAAAAAAAAATTGCTGCTCAGAATCTTTGAAAAGGACATCATTATATCAAACTTCCTCATTTCAAGGTGAGGCGTTTTCAGTGATTATCATTTTATGAAAGTTTTTTTTAAAAAGCAAACAAACTAACAACAATCACAACAAAAACCCAAACCAGAGTAGCCTGGTTGGCCCGTTAGATCTGATGGCCCATTTAGTTTGTTGTCCCAGTCCCATCGAGACTCCCCAAAACACTCTGATCCAGATACTCCGGTACTGCTATACTGCGATACTCCACCTCAAAGCCCGCGTCAGTGGGAGGACTGCCACACTGATCTCCATCATGTCTCGTGATGTTGTGTGGAGCTAATCGGTGGGCCAGATGCGGGATCAGCCCGTCTGCGGTACGGATGCGCTCGCCGTAGCGATTCCTCCGACGCCATTCACCGCCATTGTTCTCCGTTTCCAGTGCCCCTCCGTCTCCATGGCGATGCGAGGCGTAATCAGAGGCAGGCGGTTAAAGGATGCGGCGGGATCACAGATAGCGCTGCCAATTTCTGATAAAGGAAACGGAGAGATAAAAACGGCCCACGCGCGCGCGCACACATACACACACACACACACACACGTGTGTGCGTGTGTGCAAATTAACGGATGGCATCTTTGTGGTGGGGTGTAGATAAGGGGAGGAGTCTGGCGAAGGGAAGTGTTCTTATCCAATGTGGTGTGATTCTTAAAGAGGGGGATGAAAAACAGGCAGTGTAGGACCATTTACTAAAGCACACAAAAGAGAAGAAGAAAGACATGGACTCTTAACCCATTTAAGGTGGAGAGAGAGGAGTGTAGACGATAGGAAGGTGGCATCAAACACCCCCGGGGGACGGGGGGCGGGGGGGGGAGACAGGATCCTGTAAGAGCCTGACTCCATCTGACAGTCCACCGTACTGAAGCATTTACTGAAGTTCTTAAATCCTTAAAACTACAACTGAATTCCTGCACTTCTTCTTGGTGTTTTGGGGAATTAAAAGTTCACTTTCATTGTTGCTGGTATGACCTGTGATATTACATACTTTCTGAAACAAAAAAAAGACTACTACTACAAAAAAAATACTTTTTGCTCTGAAACGTTGATCAGTTTAGGCAGTGATTGACTCTCAAAGGTGAGGGGGTCCACGTATCTCCAAAGCGACAACGCTTGGGCTGGAAGTTGAGAGGCAGTGTCATCCGCATCTGCTTTGATTCTTCCTCTTTTAGCATGTTTCTCTATCTTGCATCACTGAGATCCAAGCACAGATAAATGAATAATTATGTTAGAATTGTCAAAAATGTCACCTTCAGTGTATGCCAGTGTGTATGTCACACAGCGAAAACCTCAGGCATGCTAAGACTGTGTGTGTATGTGTGTGTATGTGTGTGGAGGAGTGTGGTGAGAGAGATAGAGAGAGAGAGAAAGATAGTATGAGAGTATGAGAGAGAGAGAGAGAGAGAGAGATTGTTATGTCTTGCCTCTGTGTCTGATAGATATGATGGGGGGGGGGGGGGGGTTGTACTGGATTCTGCTGTGTCTTATCAAAGTGTCTGACATGCCAGGATCAATAGCAAAGCCTGAAGCAAGAGAATTTTGTCAGGTCATCTGACTCCCAATGTCTCCCCCTGACTCCCAATGTCTCCCAATGTCTCCCCCTGACTCCCAATGTCTCCCCTGACTCCCAATGGCTCCCCCTGACTCCCCCTGACTCACAATGTCTCCCAATGTCTCCCCCTGACTCCCAATGTCTCCCCCTGACTCCCAATGTCTTCCAATGTCTCCCCCTGACTCCCAATGACTCCCCCTGACTCACAATGTCTCCCAATGTCTCCCCCTGACTCCCAATGTCTCCCCCTGACTCCCAATGGCTCCCCCTGACTCCCAATGACTCCCCCTGACTCACAATGACTCCCAATGACTCCCCTTGACTCCCAATGACTCTCAATGACACCAAATGACTCCCAATGACTCCCCCTGACTCACAATGACTTCCAATGACACCCAATGACTCCCAATGACTCCCCTTGACTCACAAAGACTCCCACTGTCTCCCCCTGACTCCCAATGTCACCCCCTGACTCCCAATGACTCCCAATGACTCCCCCTGTCTCCCAATGACTCCCAATGACACCAAATGGCTCCCAATGACTCCCCCTGACTCACAATGACTCACGATGACTCCCCCTGACTCACAATGACTCACAATGACTCCCCCTGACTCACAATGACTCACAATGACTCCCAATGACTCCCCCTGACTCACAATGACTCCCAATGACTCCCCCTGACTGCCTGACTCTGACTCCTATGCCCCCTCGTTCTTCTTCTCCCTCTGACTCCCTCTCATGTCCCATGAGTCCCTCTGCAGCTCTCCAGCTCCCTCTACTCCTTTAGACGCCCCCCCACCGTGACTCCCTCTGACTTGCTGTGATACCATCTGACTCTCTCTGTACCTTCTTCTCTTTGTTGAGGCCTCAAAAGGACCACTTTGTTTGATACATACCTACACACACACACACACACACACACACACACCTCTCAACAACACATACTGTAGGTATCATGACAACATGGAGATGTCAGGGAGATGATCTTGTCAGCTCCCGTTTGGACCACCTGCATCTGTGGTGGACAGAGAGAAGGAGAAGGTGCTCAAAGCAAGTCTCACTACACCGTGATTTAATTCACACCATGAGCTCATGTGTCCTTTGATGAATTTCCACTGATGGGAGCACTGGGGGGGGGGTGTGCACATGCTCAGTTAACAATAACAGTTTATTCTTTCAGTTTGTCCATTTCCCAAGAAGCCGCGGCTTAAATGGGTGTGACAAACATCACCAAAAGGGACCCTCCTTCTCTCTCTCTCTCTCTCTCTCTCTCTCTCTCTCTCCCTCCTTCTCTCTCTCTCTCTCTCTCTCTCTCTCTCTCTCTCTCTCTCTCACACACACACACACACACACACACACACACACACACACACACACACACACACACACACACACACACACACACACACACACTTTCACAAGGCTGCTGCAATTAGTTTCATGAACAGCTGATTGTGTTCGTTTTGAATGGTGAGGGCTCGGCTTTGACCGGGATGCCTAATTAGCACCATGAAAGCCTGTTTACAAATGAGCTAAGTGATATCTCTGACAGGACACTAGGCTCAGATTTCCCCACTCTCTGACAGGAAACTAGGCTCAGATTTCCCCACACTCTGACAGGACACTAGGCTCAGATTTCCCTTCTTTCTGACAGGACACTAGACTCAGATTTCCCTACAGATTTCCCAGATTAGACTCTGTCCCCTGACAGGACACTAGGTTAGGCTCTTTCCCCTGACAGGACACTAGGTTAGACTCTGTCCCCTGACAGGACACTAGGTTAGGCCTTTTCCCTCTGACAGGACACTAGGTTAGACTCTTTCCTCTGACAGGACACTAGGTTAGACTCTGTCACCTGACAGGACACTAGGTTAGACTCTGTCCCCTGACAGGACACTAGGTTAGACTCTTTCCTCTGACAAGACACTAGGTTAGGCCCTTTCCTCTGACAGGACACTAGGTTAGACTCTGTCCCCTGACAGGACACTAGGTTAGACTCTTTCCTCTGACAGGACACTAGGTTAGGCCCTTTCCCCTGACAGGACACTAGGTTAGACTCTGTCCCCTGACAGGACACTAGGTTAGGCTCTTCCCCCTGACAGGACACTAGGTTAGACTCTTTCCTCTGACAGGACACTAGGTTAGACTCTTTTCCCTGACAGGACACTAGGTTAGGCTCTTTCCCCTGACAGGACACTAGGTTAGACTCTGTCCTCTGACAGGACACTAGGTTAGGCTCTTTCCTCTGACAGGATGCTAGGTTAATCCCTGTCCCTCTGTGTCCCAGAGCAGGGGTTAGCACAAGCAGTTAGCTCTAGCTGCTAAGCCATTATATCCAAATATGTCAGTTCAGTCCTGATTCATAATCTCCTCTGTTGCTTCAACAGACCTGATTAACTAACTAACCACACTGACCAATCATAAAACTCTTCAAAACACGAATCACACGGCATTAGTGGGACACTGTAGACAACCTGAATGACAGGTTGGACCTTACTGGCAATTACTGGGAGTTACACGTGTTTCTGTACTGACATGGGAAGGGCGACTTTTAGATGTGACCGAGGCCAAGCACTTAGGATTCCCGACCGCACGATCATATTCACAGTCCCGTCACACACGTGCACCCGCAGTCGTGTGCGTCCCGAGCTGCATTTTCAATCACACAGCACAGCGCAGAGCGTTTCAGTCCGTGAAAGGGTTCCTTCCTCTCTCAAATGTGCCGCCAGTCATCCGGTTCAGACGTCCTGTCATCCGAGATTAGCCCGCTTCCTCCGGACGATATAATCTCACCAGAAACGTGCGCTGTCAATCCGACCCTCAAACCTCTTAACGACGTCCGCCATCCCTCGCCACACCTCACACAACCATCCAGCGTGACACACCCACCCGTCTCCACCGGCTGTGAAGAAGGCATATATTATTCATCGCAGACGGCAGGACGGGTACACACAGCGGGACACGAGTGTCGTTTTTGCGGAAGCACCTGTCAGTGCAGGAGGGGCTTGCCCGGATCGCTGCTCTGCACTCTCTGCCAACTCTACCCCATAATATTCACTAAATTATTTAAATGTGTGTGACAGGTATGTGCGTGTGGTGTTTCCCCACACCAGAACCTGCTTTAGTGTTCCTACCCCCCCCCCCCCAGCCCAGAACAGACTCCGCCCCCCTCTGCTTTCTCCCTCTGTCACTCTGCTGACAGACACTATCATGCCGCTCTTCTCTGATTGCTGTGCCCCCGAGCAAAAAGTGGGGAAAGTCTTCAAAAGCTACTCCGTCTGCGGCCGTCGTTATTTTCTTGTACACATCGAGGCTTGGCGTGCGGCTGCCACGGCGATAGAGAAAATGAGCTTTTCATTCGCTCCATTCCTCGGCGATTGTTCTTCCTCTCCGCCGTCTCAGGTGCGAGAGTGCGTCTGCCTTTAGCGCTCGCGCGTCTGCGTGACTCACGGCTGCCGTACCACCCCCCCCCACCCCCCACACCCCCCCCAACCCCAGCCGCGTCTGAAGCAGTGCTGTCATTCCTACACACACTCCACACACACTTTCATCTTCTTCACCACAGCGTTTCATCAGACTCTCAGCTCAAAAACAATGTAACGACGTCAAGCCGTCATAACATATACATACATCTTCACCCGCTTCTTTGTAAAGATGTGTTTCATAATGTTTATATATAAAAATACACATACATTATATATATATATATATATATATATATATATATATATATATATATATATATAAGTTACACCCACACCATATGAGAGAGTCACCATATGAGTGACCATCTGGCTGTGCGGTGGTGATTAGGAGAGTCTGTGTTTTCATTACTCCACCTGTGCAAATAAAGGTCGCCCTGCTGGGCACAGGGAGCAGGAGTTGGGACACATACCGCCAACAGCCATCTGGAACTTACTGTAGGTACACATCGTAAATTGCTGTAATCAGTGACACACGCACGCACACACGCGCACGCATGCGCGCATGTAAACACACAACCATGCAAACATCTACACGCTAACAACAACACAGACAAGAGTACGCTCTTTTAATATTGATCCCTAAATCAAAGAGACAGAAATGTGCGGTAGGCTATCATATAATCAATATTCTGCTGAGAGAAACAGTGATGGGTTTTTTTTTTCCTACCCCATTACATTTAGAGCTAGATTTGTGGTTTGATTTATTTGTTTATTTTTGCATTAATTTGCAAAACAACTGTTCCTGCTAAACGAACTGTTGCATTGTGCAAAGCTTTCCAACTTGCTGCAAGGAAAAGGTGTGTGTGAAACACAGGATTAAGGTGTTTAAGGATTAAAGTGTTTGTGTAAGTAGTTCTCCTTCAATCCTCCAAACAAACAAGCAACCAATCAATGATATGAACAAAGCCAACTTTTTGGCTTCAATAGTCCTTTCTAATTGTATGAGAGTCCAGTAGTTTTTTTTATCAATTCCTCCTTTTCATACTGGATTCCACGTGATTCCATATTTGAGCCACGTATTCTGAGGTTATTTAAAGATGTCATTCTTTAAAGCGTACTTTCCCAAAGTACATTTTAAAAAATTAATAACCGTCTGTGACATTGAAGAAGTGTCATTTCTGTACGTGACTGAACATTGAGCAGCAGAGAAGTTTTCTATTTAAAGCACATTGGATTAAATAGAGGAAGCATACAGAAGTGTTTTAACTGTCATCTCTGATCCATCTACAGAATTCCCAACCCTCAAGTGTGACTACAATGAAATAGCAATTGTCGGGGTGCTGGCTGACAAAAATGGTTTTCAAGGCATAATACCCACGAGGCTTTGATTACGTTTAAGATATCAGTCAATCAGTTATAGGTGTTTTTCATTAATGTGCTAAAGGCAAAGGACGTTGCAAGTTCGGTATTTACAATTATTTTTCAAAAAGTCTTGTCCAGGGATCAAGGCCTGTTTCATTTGCAAGTTTACCGGTTTAATGAACAAAGAGGACAGTGTTTTACATTTACATTTTAACATCTTATTTTTAAAGGGTCCCCTACATTCACCTCTACTCTTTATCTCTCTCTCTCTCTCTGTTTCTATCTCACTTCTAAACACATGGCGACAGGCTGCCACACACAAACACCCACATTCTACAGACCCTTTTGTGGAATAAAGTTGAATATACCTTTAACGTTTCATGAATGACACAGATATCACAGTCAGTGTGAATAATGATTTGGAGATGAAGAGCATTCTGCAGGTACAGGGTCTTCAGTATCTGTAACTGAAGCTGCAGCCTGCTGTAGCAATAACCCCCAAACCAGCAGCTCACACAGCCAACACAGGCCCGTCTGCAAGACAGCACAAAGTCCCGCGCCTTCAAAAGCCATCCCGCGAGGCATATTTGGGATTCTGCCATTTCCTGATGCCCAAATATCATAGCAGTCAACAGTTTAAAGTTCAGAATCTTTCTGCTTTCTGACTATTACCAATCTTTCTCTTCCAAATTGCCACTGTCAAGGTCTCCAGAGTGTCAGGAGTTATGGAAGAACCCTGATTTTAGAACGAATCCAACTTAACCCCATAACTATGTAAAGACATTTAGCACAAACACTGTGAACATATTAGAGTGAGTCACAGTAACTGTGTGACGATTTACACGCGTTTGGAACACGAACCTTGTGACCCTGCCTGAGCGAGTCGTGACAACCCTCACGGCTATGCTAGAACAGCAAGAATTCTGTGGCTATGTTAGACCATATAGTACTAACCTCCTGACTCCCTAATGATGTAAGTGTGGAACATGACCCTGTGGCTGTGTTTGGGCACTAATTACCTATATCAGGGTGTATTGCCCTAATCCCATGACCAGGTAAAATATGTAGCATTGACTGTAGCCATGTCAGTTTACAATGCTCACCCCATGGCTAAGTTAAGGTTAGTAGAACTAGTAATTTATAATACTATCCCCTGGGCATATTAAACTTTATAATACTAACTGCCATGCTAAAGCTTAGAAATGTGAATCACATGGCTAAATTAGAGTTTATAAAAATTTACCTTGGCGCTACGTTAATGATCATAATACACGCCCAGTGGCTAAGCTAGATTTCATCAAGCTTATGCCAGGGCCAAGTTACAGTGCTAACCAGAGGTGGGGACTCGAGTCACATGACTTGGACTCGAGTCAGACTCGAGTCATTAATATTAAGACTTTTGACTTGACTTGAAAAAATATTCAGAGACTTAGACTTGACTTGGACTTTTACACCAATAACTTGGGACTTGAATTGGACTTGAACCTGTTTACTTGCAAAGACTTGATTTTTTTTTACCCCAAATCTAAATTTTAAAACGCATATTAATATTTATAAAGTGCGCCCCATTAATTTCATTTCCGTCCTTCTGACGCAGACCAGTCCTCTGCTTTTCCACACTCTGTACGTGTGTGTGTGTGCATGAGCTGCAGCACAACCAATCAAATGGGGGGTTGGCGAACGTAAATTTTTACCGGGCGGGGTGTAAAATGGACACAAATTAAGTATTATATCGCGATCGATCGATCGCCAGTGGTTGGTGCCAGAGCGAACTAGTAACTCATTGAATCATAGATGTGGATCAGAGGTAAATAAACTAGATTTTTTTCCGGCGTGAGAAATCGGATGTGAGGCGTGAGTGCGTGTGAAGACGGTCAAATGCGTCTCACGCTCAATGCGTAAGAGTTGGCAACCCTGGGTTCTGTATCTGAACTCGGGGAAGAGAGCCTCTCTCTGTCACCATCATAATATCCAGTTCTATCTCAGCATAGATTGTGTATTTGAAGACATCTACGTCGAGAAAAAAATATATTGACAAAAGTGGAGCGAGTTTTCAGCTATGGGGACATCATTCATCGTGCACAAATGACATACAGACTTTTGGCCAGCAAATGCAATGCAGAATAGTTTACTGAAATGTCTAAAGTTGCAGATTCCTGTTAATTGTTCAGTTCTTATATTTGTTTGTCTTGTGTCACTCACACATGTTCTCCAAGAAACCAGATAAGAGAAGAGAGGGAAAATGCTGTTATGGTTCTTTGTATTGTACTGTGAAAATATCAGCACTTTTTATTTGAACATGGAGTTCTACTTATGACTTTTTCACATAATATTTATTTCTGGAAAATTGTAGTTTAAAGTATGAATATTTTTGCAGCTAAGTTTAACAAATTGAACTGTGCAATAAAGAGGTGTAATTTTAATTTTTTTTTATACTTCGTGTTTTCAGTTGCACATGTTTTATCAAGATTTGAGGAGAATACAGATTTAAAAAAGATAATGTCTATTATTTACATTTAAAATATACCTGCAACATTGGTAAAAAAAAAAAAAAAGACTCGAAAGGACTTGAAATTCCAAGTTTCAGACTTTGGACTTGACTTCACTATTGCCTGTCTTGACTCGAGACTTGACTTGACTTGAGTGTCTTTGCTTGAGACTTGACTCGGGACTTGAGGTATAAAGACTTGGACTTACTTGAGACTTGCAAAACACTGACTTGGTCCCACCTCTGGTGCTAACCTAGAGTTTGACATACCAACCTGCAGGTATATTTTAGAGTTTGATTGTACTAGCCTAGTGGCCATATTAAAGTTTATAACACTAACCCCACGGCTAAGTCAGAATTTTTTATTCTGAGCTAGCGGCTGTAGGAGGGTTTATAATATCCAGGCTTGGAGTGACTAGCAGCAGTGTGGTGGTTTGGACTGCGTGGTGGTGGTGGTGGTGGTGGTGGTGGAGCAGACACGGCACGCCCGTCATTATCCCGCTTCAAAGCCACGACGGAGGCAACTTCCCCAGTTAACACCTCAGCGCTGTAATGGGGCCTTTGTAATAGCTGTTTGTTTCCTGCTGCTATGGAAGTGTCTCAGCAGGGCAGCCTGAGCTCCCTCCAGCTGCCTGAATGCTTTTCTGCACTACCACACAGAAGGGGAACAGAATAAATGTTCATTTCTTGTGTGTGTGGGTGTGTGTGTGTGTGTGTGTGTGTGTGTGTGTGTGTGACATACAAATGTATAGGGTCTGAAATTATCTGCTAGCCATCAGGAATTATATCGATATCATGATGTCATAGACATGCAGCCTGATGTAAAAATAAATAAACAAATAATGCAGAAACGTTTCAAAAACATCACGTGTGATCTGAGACTACGGCAAGCTGAAGAGATTTCGGTATGTGCGACGTCATCGTCCCTTTCAACGCCGTCATTGGGGCTCACTGGGCTCCTGCTATGAACTGTGTGAGATGCACGCTCTCGTGGGGAGCTCAACAACACCACGTTTATTGCGTTCGTTTCATCGTAGATCGGTTAACACCTGCGCCTTTTTAATTGCCTTTTTTGGTCTTTTATAGCATCTCTGCAGCTCTTCATTTAAAGGTTCTCTTTAATACAAACACTCTTCGTACAAACACCTCGTTCCAGCACCGATTCTGTCAGGAATCAAACTCTCTGCGCCTTTTTTTTTTTATGTAGAGCAGCGCGCACCTTCAATCTCCTCGTATTGTCTAGAACACCTGACTCCAATTAGCCTAGGGAGAAGTCATTAGCCTAGCGGTTCACAGGATGGACTCAGGATGTTTAAACTATGGTTCAGTTTTTACAAGACAGGGGAAAAAAAAAGTTTTTTATAGTCCAATTTAGCCAACACTTGACTGACTATAGCTGTTTTTTAAAAAAGATATTTATGCTATGAAAAAAAAGAAAGAAAGAAAAAGGAATTGGGAAGATTAAGGCAGGAAGCTGCACAGAATCCTAAGAGTTAGCCTCACAAATGCTTCTGAGCCGAGGAAAATTCTTCTTAGCTCTGAGAAAGAGAGAGAGAGTAGGGAGAGTTTGAGTGAAGAATGATGAATTTATCTCTTTTCCTCACAGTTCAACTTTTTTTCTCCCTCATTGGACCCCAGGGCTCAAACTTGTGGCAATAGAGAGAGGGAACACAACCAAAGTGGCTCCATGGTGTCTGAGCTGTGCCGTTTAGATCTCCCCGGAGAAAGGGCTGACCATCGATCAGCTGCGACATGACAAACAGTCAGAACGGTGCGTCTGATCGGCATGGCCACTCCAAACAGCTCCCGCTCCAAGCCTGTCAAATACACAGCCCCACCTCTCTCTGCTGGAGGTCTCCGCTGCTTCCCAGGAGAAATATTCAATAACACTATTCTTCCTGGTTGAACTTTACAGAGATGAGGCTGGTTTAAATGGGGCCCATACTGGCTACCGTCAATGATAAAATGCACTGCTCACCTTAGTCTATTAGAAATAAAGGACCTGAAGGATGCCTCACTGCTGGATACCTGTCCAAACAACCTCAGAAAAGATAAATCTAGAAAGCGATGGCAGCTCTTTAGCAGACAGAGCTGAGGAGCTCCCACACAGCTGACTGAAGATCTCATGCACGGCCAGTAAACAAACACAGGCCTCACGCGATGAAGAAGCAGGGAGGAGAATATCAACGCGGCGTTCCTGAGGAAGAGAAATCCAGCTGGCACTACTGTAGACGTCCTTCATTTGCAACTCACACTTTGAGTGCTGGTGGTTTAAAACACTCCTCATACCCTAACTGGCACCATACATGCATCTCGGATATCTGCTTCAGAGAGGGAGACTGACGGACACTATTGGTCTAACATGGACGAGAGACGCCCGTGGAAAATTGCAGTGATCACCCTGTCAAACTGCAGGGAGGTGACAAGAGGGACGTGGAGCAGGCAGCAACATGAGATGCCAAGAGAGGTTTGTACTGTCAGCCAGCACCTTGGGGGTGTGATGTTAGCCTAGCGGCTAGCATGTCGATCAGTCAATCAGGAGGTTGAGGGGTTGAAGGCCTCTCATGAGTCCTTAAGCTTTTTTGGCTTTAGGGGTGCCATACATCATCTGACCCCAGCTTCCCAAAATGCTGGGATATGTGTTTTTGATATGCTGGGAAGTGTTTTGTTGTAACGGATATATATGGCAAAATAAAGACAATCCATCTAGCTTAGATCTTCCTCTGAACACCAATTGTAAGGTACATGTTCTCTATAGCTCCAGGCTACCAGTTATTTTTTGATCTGTTCAAAGAAAGTAATTGACTGAAGGTAAATTTTCTCTGACTTTGCGTAATCGTGTCATGCTTCCAGTGGCCTTTTTTATTTACGAATGATGCATCCTGCAAAGTGTTTACTCCCTTTAAACATGATAACAGACACCATACACTTGATCCAGTAGCAGAATCGTAGCTCATTCCTTTATTCACGCTAGCATCAACCCACCTTCCGTCTCGGGCTCTCTGAAGGCCCGGTTCGCCTCCGCATCTCCTGTCGGCCGAGTGGCAAAGTTCCAGCCGCACGATTGCAAACGAGACCCCTGCAGGGAGTTTTCAGCCAAGTGGGTCCATCAATTACCCGGGGTGATGTGCCTCTGGCATGGTCCCCTCAGCGCCCCTCGGTGGAGTCCAGGAGAACAGCTGCGAAGAAATGCCAGGAGGGGGAAGGGAAAGCGCTGGTGGCTACACCCAAAGGGGCACCCGTTCATGTATCACAGCCAGCTGAACCGCGGCCCACCGCCGTGCACCCTGTCCATCAGCGATCTGTGCCTGGCTACACAACCCTCCGAGTCCGCCGAGGAAGGAACGGATGAAAAAAAGACATCCTCAAAGCTCTCTGTATTTTGTCATTGCAGTGTCTTTGAGATTTTACTGCTGTGTCTCGTATGCTCTTGCCAAAAAGTGTGTATAGGAAACATATGTGTGCGCTCATAGATATTCCATTTTGCCTCGAAGTTTTGTGAGGGGAAAAAAAAAATTAATCCAACTTTAGCAGAATGCAGACTGTTAGGGCATCTTTGCAGAAGACGAATGGTCTGCTTGCTCCATCTAAAAATGGAGCCTTTGTAAGTGAGGGTGGTGGTGGTGGAGGAGGGGGTGGGGGTTGAGCTTAGAGGTCTGGGTAGGAGTGACAGTGTGGAAGTGAAGTTTGGTGAAAGTCTGGGCGAGACAATAGTGGTGGTGGTAATGGAGAGGGTTTGAGCGCTGTGATTAGCGGCAGCACTAGAAAGGCTGAACAGCTGAACTGCACAGATACAGTTCCTGTAAGCCTCAAAGCGCCTCCGAAGGGTAAACACAACGTCGACCGCTTTGATTTATGGAGCGCGTCACCGTGCCCGTTCCCATTCTTCCCACTGAAAGGCCCAGAGAATCATGGGAGGAAATGTGTCCATAATGTAGCTTTTCACAGGTGGGCTACAGGAAGTGGAATATATGAGTCCTTCCTCTCTGTTTCCTTGCTGCGACCCTCAGTGACTCCGTCTTTCCACGCTGTAACATGGCATTGTTACGTCCTTCGTCTGGAGGTGATGTGAATTACTGGAGTCTGCATCGTTTTTCTCTCTCATAGCATATAATATAGAGTGTGATTAATTTCCAGATACCTCTCCTGTTTTGCTGATATTCCACGTTAGCTTTCCACAATGCTTGTTTTTCTATTTATTTGTCAAGTCGGCATTTCAAAACAAGGCGATGTCAGAGGTAATTAATAATGCCTATCTGGATGTGTTGGAATGCCGAGGACGAGGAGGTGCACCTTCCTTGTAAAGAGAACAGCACACACTCTTCTTATTTCACTGCCTTAAGCTCTAGGTCTCGCTGTGAGATGTTTAGGATGTAAACCTATTCAGACGAGTGGGTATTGCTGCATAGCATATTTAAGAAGATGGATTTGGTGACAGTGTGCTAAGCTCTGCGGGCTCTTTCCCGGTAGAGAAGAGAGAGGTGTGGATTCACTAACATAATGTCAAGACGGGCAGGTAGGTGTCCTAATTTAGAGGGGAGATCTATAAGGGATCTATAAGAGAGCAGAGGAAAGACACTCACTATGCGAAGCCAAACGTTCAACCTCAGGGGGATATTCAGAGGAAAGGCAACCAATTGGGGCTGCAGACTAGCTAACGTCACTAGAATCAGGCACATCACGTGAACCATATCACTTCAGTACGTTAACGTGAAGAACACGTGACTTTTTCCTATGCTCAGGTAAACTTTGCATGAATGGCAGAAACAGGTAAATGTAACAATGCTAGCACCTTATCTCCTTCTTGGAAGGAGACTTCATATCAAAGCGAGACTTCATACACTGTTGCGACTCATTAAGGGACTTGTGGACTCACAAAAGTCATAATCCAACACATTAGCTGGAGACGAGAGCAGTCAGAGGACAGCAGTCAGAGGACAGCAGTCAGAAGACAGCAACTTTCCCTATAACACCTTTAATTGACCTCACACTGTGCTTCCAATGTAAGATCAGGTGAGCTGACACCAGGTGAGTCTTAGAGAGAAATGCGTATGGTGAGCAGGAGAGGGAGACCGACGTCCAACATCTCACATCTCTCTCGTGTGAAATGAAAAACATCCTCCACATGGATTTCAAAATCTCTCTGAAACATAATGTGCATCTATCACGGAGCATTGTGAAAATGTCTGAGCATGAAGTTTGTTCCCTTAACAGATTGAACATACTTTGGGAGTAATGACACCAAATGTCTTCACTATAGCTGACGTCCTGAGGGAGTGGATGGAGTTTCCGGACACGTGGTCGCAGCACACGTGACAGTCAGTATGCACACGTGAATCAGTTTCACTTTAGGAAGCACCATGCAACCAGTAACAACCCTCTCGAATGGCTTAGAGAAAACTGGAACAGACCCTAACGGACGTGGAGGAATAACCTGGTCAGGGTCTCCGGCCTCTTAACAAATGTGGCAGGAACAACAGTATCATCATGTTTCATCAGGGGCTAAAAGAAATGCTGCAACAATTGCTGATATAACCAGACAGCACATGGACTTGATGAAAACTTCACACGTGATCTGCAAGGTTTAGGTATAACTTCCTGGGGTACTAGACCTCCACAGTCTGGAGACTACCTGAACAGGTCTTATACGCAGGCACAAGGTGAGGCGTCCAATCAGGAGAAAGGTCACATCAATTAGGAAGGCCAGTCTACACCTGGTGCACCTGGAACAGAAACAGAAAGCAGGTCCAGGTGGGAGAGCAGAGATCGGACCCAGCCAGGATCCTAACACTGCATTATTATGTTTGACATGATTTCTAATTACATAGAAATAATTTCAGAAATGCCTTGTGACCAATACATCTTCTTGGTCACTAATAACTTTGTAGAGAAGCCAAATATTAGCTTGGATAGCCTGCTCATGTCAGTCCCAAATCTCATGACTTTTACTTTAAAAGCTCACTGACAAATTGTGACTCTTATCTAGTTCCTAGTGTTATATATCAAAGGTCCATCAACAAATGTAATATTGGTTCATCCAGGAAAACATAGAAATTAAAGGAGGAAAGAACAATGGAAAAAAAAATTACACTTCCCTAGAAATGTAAATCCTCAGGTGTCTAATCACACCCCTGCCGGTCCATTATTGGGAATGTTGTGGTCTTTTGCCTGCTGAGCTGATGGCAGAGAAGAGGAGCTAATTGACTCCGAGGCACTGAGAAATGGGATTAGACATAAACACATCAGCCCAGCGCAGGTATAATTCATTAGAGCTTAGGTGGGATTGGACAGTAGGCGTTTTTATGGATTCTACAATGGAGACAAAATTGTTCTTTAATACAACCGTGGATTTATGACCCTCCTTGCCTGCCGTAATCAATTCTGGATTTAGCCTACTCTTTTATTGCTCTGTGTGACCCGTTCCGCTATTCCGGTTCTGGCTCCAATTTTTAAACAATGCCTGCTAAAACGGTATTCGTGTAACCTCTAATTGGATAAAAATGAATAGTGGTCGTTAAGGGTTTTACCCTTGGAACTATGAACCGGTACAAATGCAGCCACATTTCAGTACACGTGTGTACGCTAGTGTGTTCCTCTGTTTCCATTAGCTGGGATGCAGGTGTCTGGAAGCCTGGTTGCATTTACCAGAACACCTTGAGCAGCTGGTTCACACTTCACAGTGACATGTACTATGCTAATTAGCCAGACTCAACAACTGTGATCTTGGCCAAAACTGGTATCTCTCAAGCTTTAAGGTAATTAGAGGACAATTGTTGGTGGTCTTATTACAAAGTTGCACTGGCAACGTGAAGATAATTCAGCTACAGCCCCAGACTTCCAAGGACAGAGTTCCCAGAAACAGCTGAAATGAAACCGTGATGGTTGGTACCCAGACCCTCAGGAAGGGGATTATTTGGAACAAAACACTAATAATGACAGAGACAAGAGCACTCTGCACTGCCTCCGACGAGCAGCAGAGGAGGACTGGACCAGGTGCTACAGAAGCAGGTGTCTGGGAGGGGGGTGGGCCTGCAGAAACATACGCCATCATCCATTGCGTAATGGCATGATGCTGTTTCCATAACGATTCAGAACCCTATTACACATCTTTGCTAGGTTGTGATTTATTTTCCCCTAAAGTGTTTATTGCTTTTTGTGGACATGCTGATGATTTGGTGACGATTGGGCTGATTTCCATCAGCACTACGCTGTAATAGCGCACTTCTAACAGTCAAAGATAGATGACTGATATGATATTGCAGTTGTTTATGTTCAAATAACGTATTGACTACCTATTTAACGCTAGTCATCAGCTGCATTGCCGCGCACACAGTATAACGTGCAGGACGTTTTACATTTATATGTTTTATCCGAATGCTTTGAGCAGCAGCTGGTGTCCAGTGGAAATTCTGCATGGTTCTTCTGGCTCTAATTAGCAGTAAACACACGTGAGAAGTGAAGGCTGAGAAGCCACGTGTGCCGCATGGCAGAGGGGGCGTGGTGGAGTGGGCATGGTAGAGGGGGCGTGGTGAAGGGGGTGTGGTGGAGGGGGCATAGCGGAGTGGGGAGTGACGGAGGGGGTGTGGCGGAGGGGGTGTGGTGGAGCGGGGAGTGACGGAGGGGGCGTGGTGGAGCGGGGAGTGACGGAGGGGGCGTGGTGAAGGGGGTATGGTGGAGGGGGCATAGCGGAGTGGGGAGTGATGGAGGGGGCGTGGCAGAGAGGGTGTGGCGGAGGGGGCGTGGTGGAGGTGGCGTAGAGGAGGGGGCGTGATGGAACGGGCCGTGGAGGAGGGGGCGTGCAGAGGGGGCGTGGCGGAGGGCCGGAGAGTGTCTGGGGACTGGGAGAGGGCGGGACTACATCGGTACCGGGCTTTGTGTTCTACTGCAGGACTAACTGGTGGAGTCTGAGCTGGTGATCCCATAGCACCTCTGTGGGAGATGCAGCACCTGGTGGTAATAAAGGTAGTGTTGCCCTGGAGGACATCTTCACTTCACCTCGGTCTTTTGTTTCGCCTTTCACAAAACCTTTGTTCCTCTTACTGTCTTCCACAAGACCAAGGCCATGAGCAAACATCACCAATCTTAATAACAGTAATGAAAAAAAAAAACTGTGACTAAATTGTTTGTTGTAACCACACACACACACACACACACACACACACACACACACACACACACACACACACACACACACACAACAAAACTTTTTTCAGCTACCAGTGCTTTAGGTCTGCTCCTACAGGGTAAAACAACATTTTGGGTCATCCTCCATTCATTCAGATAAACAAACAAAGATCTAATCTAATCCAAGAGCTCCTATATCTTAATAACGGTGAGCAACATGTCAGACCCATCGCATAACGATGCATTGCTGCAGGATGGGATGAGACGTGAACTACACGCCCACACGGTACACATCCAGCCAATCAGGGTGAGCCACACAGCGGCGATTATTGTCCTAGCGCTGCAGTGCGGTGCCCGCAGGTGACGTGTCCCATCGCGTCCGACCAAACGTTTCACCTTTGTGCTGTTTGGCTGCTCAGGAAAGTGAAGTAAATCACAGATCTCTTTGTATCCTTCATCTGTCTGACTGTGCGGATATCGCTTCACGACTGCGGTTACCATGGTGTTTAGACAGAATGACACCCCCCCCCCCACACACACACACACACACACACACACACACACCACTCATTCTCTCGCCACCTCATAAACAGTACTCAATAAACGAGGAAGGTCTCTCCGTGACACACACACGCGGAGGCAGTCGCGAGGGGAGTCGGGGCGTGTTGACTCTCTACCGATCAGCCTGCGTTAATCCCAAAGACACACAGCTGAGCCTGGAAGCCAAATAACTCTTAGCAGGGTCACACCACAGGACAAGAGTGGAAGCCACTAGCTCTGTGATACATTAGCAGAAAAACACACAGCACCCCACTTTCTCAGATAACAGGGTGCTCCTCAGGACGAGGGCTCCTTTGATCAATAGTCTACCTTCCGCTGCAGGGGTAAGATCCGTTAAACGCTCCTCTTAAACCCCGCCATGACGGATCCGCGGTGCCCTTCCTGCTAATTGGCCAGTGATATGGGGTCCATGTGGAAAGATGTGTTAACATATGCGTAGAATACATCACTTCCGTTCCATTCACTTGCAATTGCATGTTTCGCGACGTTCCACACTTTGAGTCATTTTAATGGAGAAAGTGGGTATGTGTGTGCATTTCAAAGCACGTAGCCTTGAGCTTCTCACCATGCGATATATGCACAGTTTGACTGTTTACATATGAAGATTTTATACACCTACTGTATTTCCCAGCCGAGTCTTCTTCTTCACACTGTTGAATTCTGTGTTGTACTTTACTAGCAATTCTCCACATAAATAGGTAAGGGATTAGGTAAGGCTCCAGAAAATGAATAAATTAATAATAATTTTATTTATAACACAAATAAAAACCATTTAGTGGTGACACTATTTAAAATGCTTGCCCCCCCCCCTCCTTCTTTGCAAACATATTTAGTTCTATCTTAAAGTATGAAAATTATTGGTCAACCTACACATGCTCTGTCTCTCTCTCTCTCTCTCTCTGTCTCTCTCTGTCTCTCTCTCTCTCTCTCTCTCTCTCACACACACACACACACACACACACACACACACACACACACACACACACACACTCATTACAGTGAATCCTGTCAAGTAAATCGGAGAAAGGTGCTGTGTGCAAGATCCTTGACAAAGTTACAAAGGCGATGTTAACAGCAGTAGAGAAACAGAGCAGGCGGAGGTGCTGACTACACCTGCACAGTGAGCACAGACACAGGATTTATGTGCTGCAGTTGGGGTCGTGGAAGCTTCCGGAAGGATAATGGATAATCTACTACGGCCCTCCCCCAAGTGCTGAGAATTACCATGAAAAACCTAAACGCAGAGACTTTCCTTAAAAATCAAATCATCTTGTGCTAAGTATATTTTGCCAAGTATTCCTTGGAGCCCTTCAGGAAAGCACTTAGATGTAATGTTGGAACTAAGCAGCACAGCTATTAGGAAAAAAAAATGTTGGTAAAGTTTGTTTATAGTGGTGGAGATGATATGTAGTAGTCATTATGAATGGATGGCATTTACATCTGAGTGCCTAGTTGAGTTAATTTAACTGGTTATTACTGTTATCGATGCCGCGTGGTAATAAGCATGTACTAATGACCGTGTTTGTGTTTTGGTAACGAGAAGCTCAAATTGTGGAGGTTATTGGATGAAGGTCTTCCACTGATATGTTCTAAGAGGATAATGTCCGCCCAGAGAGCATTTCTCCACCTTTGGTTACGATGACACCTCTCACTTTTTTATTCTGAATTTCTCACTCCAATTGGCCATTCATTAAAGGTAAAACTCCTTTAATGGAGTTCAAGGTAATGGTTTGTAGTGCCGTTTTAACAGCATTCCTTAGGGAATGACTGCATCCTACACCACGCTCTATCTGGGCTGGCTGGCTGAATGGTGTGGAAAATCAACACCAGATTTCTCTCCAAATGGGTTCAAAGGCATGAGGAGTTGACATCAGAGACGTCCTGGTCACACGCGCTCTGATAGCACAGTGCCCATCGTGCCGGGCGATGTCGGTATGCACAATCAAGTGTAGTGTGCACTTGTGACACGTCGACTCAATAGCGGTCGGTGTGGTGCCTGTGGCTTCCGTTGGAAATCAAACGAATTGTTCTACTGAGATTTAGCAAGATTGCTACAGACCGTTGTTTTCCCTGTGGGTCTGGACCACGGAGGCTGTGCTGATTAAAGCAGGATGTGGGTGTCATTCACGGACCTCCATGTGTTTCACCCTCATCCCTACGCCCTTCTGATCCTGCTTTCTCTGATTGACACACACACACACACACACACACACACACAAACAGGCCCATCTTTGGATTTGAAAAAGCAGAGATCTCACACTGAGAGGAGGAAGGAATTAAATTCCCCTACAGCCTCTGAGGGTTCATTACTCCAGCCACACTCTCCATCTGTCCTGCACGGTCAGTACTGAGGCCCACATCACAGCAACGGCACCAAAACGAGCGGGTTCAGGTATTTCTTGTGTCCTTGGATATTATGCAAGGCTCTATATAAGTTGAATTTATTGTTACCAAATAATTACCAGTTGCCAAAATGTTGCCATACGGTAGAGACAAATGCACTGCACTGCACCCTGTTGCTATAGCACAATCAATGCAATCACCTGTCACTGTACACTTGTAATCAGGACACACTAGATCACTGTACACTTGTAATCAGGACACACTAGATCACTGTACGCTTGTAATCAGGATACACTAGATCACTGTACACTTGTAATCAGGACACACTAGATCACTGTACGCTTGTAATCAGGACACACTAGATCACTGTACGCTTGTAATCAGGACACACTAGATCACTGTACACTTGTAATCAGGACACACTAGATCACTGTACGCTTGTAATCAGGACACACTAGATCACTGTACACCTGTAATCAGGACACACTAGATCACTGTACGCTTGTAATCAGGACACACGAGATCACTGTACGCTTGTAATCAGGACACACGAGATCACTGTACGCTTGTAATCAGGATACACTAGATCACTGTACACTTGTAATCAGGACACACTAGATCACTGTACGCTTGTAATCAGGACACACGAGATCACTGTATGCTTGTAATCAGGATACACTAGATCACTGTACACTTGTAATCAGGACACACTAGATCACTGTACGCTTGTAATCAGGACACACTAGATCACTGTACACTTGTAATCAGGACACACTAGATCACTGTACACTTGTAATCAGGACACACTAGATCACTGTACGCTTGTAATCAGGACACACTAGATCACTGTATGCTTCTAATCAGGACACACTAGATCACTGTACACCTGTAATCAGGACACACTAGATCACTGTACACTTGTAATCAGGACACACTAGATCACTGTATACTTGTAATCAGGACACAATAGATCACTGTACACTAATCAGGACACACTAGGTCACTGTTCACTTGTGATCAGGATCCACTAGATCACTGTACACTAATCAGGACCCACTAGATCACTGTACACTAATCAGGACACACTAGATCACTGTAAACTTCCTTACACATACATGGGATTGATCTTGGCGAGTACCCATGTTTACAGCATATAACATGCTAAACAGGTCTGGGTAAGAGAAAATAACATTAATCTAAAGGGGAATAAAGTAAAAACAATTAGTATAGTATAATAGAGGCGATGTGAATATAAATGTTATATACCTATGTGCAGGGTCAAATGAAACATAAAATAAACTAGCATTAGATTAAGATTAGAACACTAGGACTCCATATTACAGGTTCCTGTGGATTAGGTCACTACACACTAGGTTACTATAGCTTAGAAAACTATTGATTATGTCTTCACATATTAGATCACTACACACTAGATGAATATATCCTAGGTGATAATTGATGAGGTCACTACTTACTAGGCTAATTGTAATCTAGGTTAGTACACATATCATGTCACGCTAGGCTAGGCTAGGCTAGTGGACTAGGCTGCTGTGCATTAGGGTGCTATTATCTAATGATTAATGAGCATGGTTCAGTCACAGGGATGGGATTACAAATGTGATAAAGAAGGTGGCGGAGATAGAATGCTTCCGAAATAATCTACCAATAAACATTTATCAATAATCCACCATATACAGTGGAGCAAGGTTGTGTGATGTTTTGTGGCTAAATATGAATACTTACTGGTACATTACACACAGGAACGAAAAACACTATACTCAGAATACTCTTGTAACCAAGGAAACGAAAAAAAAAACAGACATGTGAGAAAAGGTCCAAATTAGGAATGAAAACGACGCACGAAAATATACAATGGAAGAAACACCAGGACAATGTAAAAAGAGAGAGAGGGAGAGAGGGAGAAGGGGAAGAGAGGGAGGGATAGAGAGGGAGAAAGAGAGAGAGAAGACTTGGAGATAATACATCTGAAAAAGCATCATATGAAATGGTGTTGAAGCTCTGGTGATTCCACCGTTAATCTTAACAGTTCTCCTATTATGCCCGTCTCACCACCGTGTCTGTGTGAACACACATCGCTAGTCTCAGGTTTGCAGCCGGTGTGGTGTTCACAACAATTCGGTTTAATGCCTCAGGTGTCTGCTGTCACATTAAAATACACATCACATGTTTCCTACAGGGAACTGTAAAATGTTCATGCTACAAAAAAGTCTGTGTCAACATTTTGTTTGATTATTTTGTTAATTTATGTCAAATAATCTTCCACTGTTGAGAAAAGGCTGTGAAACAAATCTTTGGTGTAGCGTTGATCACATTCATGTATTGCACTGAAAATTCTCTGTATTAGGAGTTAATCCAGCACACAGCCTTGCTAGATTAAGAGCACTGCAAATTAGTGGAGCAGACACATAGCATACTGGGATTAATGGGTGGAAGACATGTCAGACATTTCCCTATTATGGAAGACGTAGATAAAGTATCAGATCGCCGCTGCACCAATCAGGAGAGGATATCATTACGATGGAGGAACCTGGTGAGATGCTTAACGCTGGCGTGGAGTGGAAGATTCCATGGAGACACCCAGGCTGCTTGTTTCAGCACATTGCTGAAATAGCTGCGTCTCACTAAAGATCAACGGAAATCACACCACCGGTCAAAATGTCGCCCGACTTGGCATCTGGTTTGCCAAATTGACAGCACTGCCTGTGATTGGTGAGCAGGTATTTTAGGTGTGCGCCAATTCTGTCCAGGAAGAAGCTCCACGGAGGAGCGAGGAGACCAGCCCTCCACTCCGCTCGTGGGTCTCTGAGCTGCTGACCTGTGCACGGGCTCGGGGTTAGCAGTATCTCTCTGCTCCATATGTTCAGATGTTATGACAGACAAATGTCAGGCGTATTTTAATGCAACTGGTCAAGACGCTGCTAAAAATGTTCCATCTGCGCGTCTATCTGGCTGCTGCTTTCAGACAGCCACCTGCCTTTGCTTCGCGGAAAACAGCGATGGACTCTGTCTCATGGTACTGCACCACAACGTTCTGTTTGGCTCGTGTGGATGAGACGATCCTCAGACACAGTTGCATGAACAGCCCAACAGAGGGTAGCATTATCCCAGCGTGCTGCTACCGTGCAGGGCCAACCCCCCCCCCCCCCCTCCCCCCCGTGGCTGGATGCCGCATTAGTGCTGGTCTCACGTGGTGGATGTTCACAAACGGGCTCGTGCGATTCCATTACGACCCATAATTCCACAGTCTCCTAAAGGCCAGCAGTCATCAGCACAGTCTTCCCAGGCTAACGCGAGGACTTTTAGTGTTAGTAATAACAATGTTTGATCCTCATTATGAGTTACAGCAATTACAGGTCAGCTGAGTGGGGTTAAAAAAAAAGCCTTAATGCGGAGCTCATGTAATGACTGGAGTTTATCCTCCTGTTCAGCATCAGCACAAAGACGGTTGTTATTGCGGCTTTTGGTTTTGATGTGGATGAAAAAACAGCCCAGTTTATCTGGAGGGAAAAAATGGTGACAGTTAAAAACTCAAAAATCCTCATATAAATGTGTGTGTGTGTGTGTGTGTGTGTGTGTGTGTGCAGCGGCGGTCATTACTGAGGCTGTGCTGTAAGCTGCCATTATGATTCCTACAGCAGTGTGTCAGGCAGGACCAGAGAGTGGACACGTCTCCAAGCTGAGTCCGAGCAGACCCCATGAGGCTGGCCTGCTGTAGCGTTCTGTAGTATTGGCAGTATAAAGCAAATCTGCATTCTAAAGTTCAGCCGTTCTTGCTGATAAGCAGTTTGTGTGTCTGTGTTTGTGATACATATTTTTGTGTTTTGTGCTATTTGCATTACTGAAACCCCTGGTGAGTTACTGTTTTAACAGGGTAGGTTTTGGTACAACAGCAACAAATGTTTTTGGACGACAGCTGAGCTGCACAGACAGCAGCTAGTTCAACATACAGCTGCGTGCTGCACTTGTGATGCGCACTGTGAGCGATCTGCTGGGGGCGGAGCCTGATGCCCAGGGCAACGCAGGGCCGCTAGCAGGCAGAAGACACGCCCATGTAGCTCAGAGCTCCCCGGGCTCAGCTCACGCTTGGAAACATCACACCTAACCCCCTTTACTTCATTCCAGGTTTTATCCTCTGGTGAAGGAAGCCTTAACTCTTCGGCCTGGTGTTTAATATCCAGCAGCGGACGGAGCCTGTTTATGGCGTCCCAGTGCTCCATCGGACTGAATGTAAAAGTTCAGACCACTGGACAGCTGAAACAGAGGGCTGGTCACGAGCTCTGCTAACAGCAGGTCCACCTCTGCTTTTCTGCTGCCGGGGTGGTGAAGCACTTGAATAGCTAATCCATAGTTGTTACCAGCTGTATGTGAGACTCGGGGGGGGGGGGGGGGGGGGGGGGTCTGTGAGCTGAGGCAGTCTGCAGGACTTCACCCCTGACTGATGAGGTATGGCTACTGCACCCTGGGGGCCGTTCACAATGATGCGCCTTTAAGAGGCTTCAGGGCTTGGAGACGAGGGATTTGACGCTGGCGTTGACACAAACTGTCGAATGTCCTCCCCCTGTGTGCCTCTCTCTCTCTCTCTCTCTCTCTCTTTTTTTTTATTATTATTATTTTTTATTTATTTTTTTGCCGCTACCGACACACTGGCAAGCAAAGAGACATTCAGAGAGCTGAAAAATATGGTTGTCATGGGAACCAACAGGCTTGCGTTGAGACATGACAGCAGTGAAACAGACGTTCGGAGACAGAGGACAGGTCAACTGGAAAGCTCGGCGGGGGCGAACACACCGACTCACAGACTCACTCCCTTAGCCTTTGTTTTTGTGAGGGGGCTTTTTTATTGTTTTTTATTTTTTTTTTTTACATTTTATGCGTTTCTTTGCATCTGCAGCTGAGCCCGTGTTTGTGATGCCCGTGGTGTTCGCTGCCGTGCGAACAGAACTGAGACGTGGTGGAGGACGCAGCCGCGATGTATCGGGGGAAGAACCCTCTTAGTGCACGCCAGTGTGTGCAAGCCTCTACATCTGTCTTTCAAACACACTTGCCAGTTCTGCAAACCGAGTAGAATGTGTTAATCTGTTTACTGTGCGGGAATGAGCAAATCTGTTTACTGTGGCCCTAATTGTACTGGGTCTGTAAACCCAGTTCTAACTTTCACCAAATGCTCAGAATTAAAGAAAGAAAGCTGCACAAGACCTGCTGGAATGCTGACTTTTATGCAAACATATCCACTATCCAAACATCCAAACATATACACTCATATACGCTCAAATACACTCAAATACACTCAAATACACTCAAATACTCTCAAATACACTCAACTAGCAGAATAAGCCTTTGAGGGGCAACCGGAAACATGACTCGGGTGCAGAAAAGACAGAAGTTACCTTCAGGCAACCAGTTTCGAACAGACCAAAATCTAAATGGTAGCCAGAAATACAGCTATAGAGGTGTGACTCAAACTCGCTGTTCAGAGGACCTGAGAGAGACAGATTGCTTTTATTAAGTCATATATTCATGTAGCGTCCAATGAAACATTTCTTCACATATCTCAGGTTGTTTAGAAGTCGCACTGTTGGAGATGAGATATTAAAGGACCTTGATCAGGGGCCCAACGAGGTCTGTACAGCAGAGGTGAAATTTGAACCCGCATCCTTCCAATTGAGAACCCAATAGCCTCAACACTACGCTACCAACAGATACGATTAATGGTCTCCAAACCAGGGTTAAGGCCGGCCGTGAGACGGCCAATCGACTGACTGGGTTATCAAAGGTTCATCTGACCATTTTGAAAGAACACCACTTTATTTGCCTCTATGTTTTAATAGTTGCTTGCACTGTGTCTTTTAACTGCTTAGATGTGAGCACCTGGCTTCAATGGGCATACACAGCTGAATGGGGGTCTGACAGCTTCAGATGTGCCTGGATCTTTCTGGAGGTTACGTGGTATAAGCAAACATGGAGACCTCAATAAATGAATGTGAAAATAACTGAAATGCTTCAAAGAGTAAAGATAGACAGAAGAGGTTTATTTACTCTCACGAAGCAGAACACAAACACTGCACACAGATTTAACAGAAACACTCGCTTTACTTGTAGAGAATAATTCTTACATTATCAGCTGTGGGATGCTTACATTTTTCTGCTAATTTGATTTGCAACCTTTTGAATCACAATTTTCCTAAAGAAACTCACTGGTGTTTAGGAGGAACTCAGTCTGTATTAAACACACATACACAGGAATATTTTCCAACATGGTGTCGACACGTAGGGATGATGTGTAAATACACAACTGCTCTTCTTCCTATAAACGCAACACTCACATCTCTTTGGCCTGGAAAGCAAAGCAAGTGAATCACAAAGAGCAAATGCATCCACAGGAATAAAGAATTCCTGTCACGCTTCCCTCTTAACCCCGCCCCCTAGAGGAAGGGCCTCTGGTTACAGCCCTCGAGACAGAAGGGTCTTAGTAATAAGCTGAGAGTTTCCATGATCATTTAATGTCCCTCGTTGTCTCCTGCTGGACAAACAGTTACAGCACCAGGGTACAGAGAATGAAAATTAGGTGTGTGTGTGTGCGAGAGAGAGAGAGAGAGAGAAAGAGAGGGGGGGGGGGGGTGTTTGTGTAGTAAAGATGTTTAACTGAGACAATTCTGCCAGTCACGAGAAACAGGTTCATTAGCCTTTAGGTTTCGTTACTGTTCAGTCCTCCAGTGCGGGACGTAAGTAGATTCACACACTGCTACCACACAGCAAAGAGCATTACTAACACCACACCTTTCAATGAATAAAACATTAGTTTGTTGGGGGGAAGCCACAAACCACGTATTCTTAGCCTGGTACATTTTATCCACCACTCCTCTAGGTATGTTATTTCATGATTCTTAGTGAAACTCATTCTAACAAATGAAAGGGGCGTTTAAGGACTGCGCTACGTACCCTATTATAAACGCCTATAATAAGACCAACGCGAATAATGGTTTAGAAGAGAGTATGAAAGTTACTTAGCTACTTCGGAATAAAATAATGAACTAACTTTTTTTAAGCAAAACGAAGTTCTCAGGAAGGCGGCGGAGAGCACAGCAGCCCAAATGAAGCTGCGCGCTGAACGCAGACGCACGGAGCGCGCAGCTCGTTACGCAGCGCGCCGCGTCCCGGTGTCCCGGTGTCCCCCTGAACGGAGTCGAGCCTTCTCCCGCAACCCTAGCCTGACAAATCACTCCACTGCCATCCTTTGCGGGTGCCCTCACTTTATGAAAAATAAGATAATTGGGCTGAGGCAACGCGAAGGGCAAATGGAGATAGCGACTCCAGTGCCGAGCGATTCATCTGTGGCCAAGCGGATCTCCGGCAAGACGCTGCAGGAATAAAACCGCCGGTCTAGTTTTAAAGCGACACGAAAGTTGAAATGCCTCGGATTAATGAGGAAGAGGAGCCACCTCCAAAATAAAAATAGATTTGTCAAGCCTCGTCGGCGAAAAATAACACAGTCGTCTCATTATGAAGGCGGATGGGATTATTAGTTGATTTGTTTGGTTATGGCGTAATGGGCGTGCATGGCTTACCCTCTATGTTCACAACAAAGCAGGAGTCCTAATTAGATGCCAATAATTTTAGCACCAGCCTGTCCAATACAATGACGTGTAAGTAAGAAGTGTTCAGCTTTTGTTTATAGCTAGATTAACTGGAGTAAATGAACTAAAAACATTGAGCTATCATTTATACTACACCATATACACATAGAGAATTGCGTTTGAGAATTGTATAATCAGAATTGTAATTCAGACACGGTTGTGTCTGGAGGATCCTCAACACCGCCTCCATTCCTCTGTGGAAAAGGTGAGGCCAGAGAGACTCTTACCATTGCGTTTGTTCCAGACTAATCACATGACCTGTGGCCAATCAGATAGAGGGCTTTATTAATAGAACGTAAAGGTTACACTGAGAATGAATGAGCTCATTCTCCATTTCAGCTTCAATGAGGTGGAGGGGTTTCTGCGTGTTACTCATGGATGGAGCTTCTACACTGTCCTCCATTTTATGATGTACTCTTTGAGTGTCCGTACCCATCTACAGTCTTAAGCACACGCATTACATAAACCACCATGCTAAAGTACTTCACTTTTTACGTTAAAGATATTATTTACACTCATGGCTGCTGAGAGACGTAAAGTTTTAGGTGTTAATAAAGTCACAGAACGATTCTTGGTCCTTAGGACAGCACTGATTCGCTAATGGTTAGAGCAGAAGAGAACAACGTTTCGGACATCGGGCTGGGTCTGAATGAAATCAGCTGTGATTAGAACCTGAAACAAATGTGTTTTGTTATGAACTACCACAGTCACAAAAGATTTATAAAGAAAGATGAGGGTAAAGAATAGAGATTAATACACTCACTATTTTTGCCACTTATGTCCTGTCTGTCAGTAAAAGGCCCAGTTCTTTATAGTCACCTCTGCTACAACAGGGTTTTCAACATAATGCAATCACTGGTGAGAGAAACTCAAATCAAACATCTCTTAAGTGCTGTCTTTTGTTCAGTTGCACAAACACTTAGCCACAAGGCACTTGTAATCATGTGTCATTACCGTTACAGACTTATTATGTTATTCAGATCAACAACAGACAGTGGGCAGCACACTGTTGAGTGCTGCTGTTATTCAATCGAACTCATTCGGAGTGCTCTCAGAAGAACGGAAAACTCCAAGCATCAAATCACAAAACGGAGCCAGTCGTGGCTCTGCGGATGCTCTGGAAGCTTTGTTCTGCAGTGCGGACCTCGTGATATCATGGCTGTCACAGAAGTGCTGTTTGCTGCAGCTCGTGTGCAGAGGCTGGGGTGGCATCGGACAGTCGCTACAAACAAAACGCCCTGGACTAACTGGACCTCAGCTGGCATCAGCGTACTTTCCAAACCAAGGCTTGAGAAGCCCGAGACGCCATGTGCTTATATACGTCTCTGTATTCTCATTCCCGGAGTGAATGCGGTACCACGGTTAAGGACAGCCCCGCCTCGAGGTCCCGCCATAGGGTGCGTGACGCAGGACGCATTAAAGCCACTTGAGCGTGCGTTTCTTCCATCGGGCGCGTTCATCCGTAGGAGAGGCGCAGGAACGAAACGATTCGGCGACATGCTGAGTAAGGCCAGAAAGGGCTGAGGCAGAGAGGCGGCTCAGAGGAGCCACTGCACAGATCCTCACCGACCACTTTAAATATTTAAAACAGAGCCAGAATAAAGACACAACATCAAAAGGACGTCTCATCAGAATCGGGAAGAGAGAGTTCACTTCCTGTCCTCCATGTCAGGATGTAGGGAAGAGTGTCAAATCTCACTCCGCTTCTAACCCCCCCCCCCCCCCCCCCCCCGTGGGTGATTTTCTGCCTCACTAATATATCCCTCTATTCCCACCGTTCATAAAAAAATACAAAACAACAACAAGGTTTCACGATCACAACACGCATCTTAACCCCGTCAGCTCATGTGCAAAAAAAAAAAAAAGAAGGAGCGTATTGTTTGTCTCGCGGAATATGAGCAACCTGAACGAGGTTAATTAGCGCTGATTGTCAGGAGTGCAGATGTTTATTTTAGACGGCATCATGTGGCAGGCTGCCTGCTGCTTCCCTAATTGGCAGCATGTCACAGATGGAGGAACAAGTGCGAAGGGCAAAATAAAAGTCTCTTCCACTTTCAGTCTGATCCAAAACTGTATCCAGAGTAACCGATTATCATGCCAATCCTTTACGCTTATTATTATTATTATTATTATTATTATTATTAATAATATTTTTATTAGACCATTGGTGTTCTGAGGTATTGCTATCTTATTCTGAATGTATTCCTGGTGTAGCCCATCTGATGCTGTGTGCTTTGTGAAGGCTCTTTCCTGCAGGCCTCTGACTCTGAGTGTTCAATACGAGCATTGTAGTGGCTCGTCCTGCGTCCCCTCTGACGCGGGACTTCAGGATCTGTGCAGCCGCTTTGCTTCTGATCAATTCCTTTAATTTACTCCTCACTTCGATCCGCAGTTGCGCTCATTTCAGCTGCTTTATGGCTCATCTAGGAAGGATAATTATTATCGGATTGGTACAACGGGGAGGTTTACACCCAGCTTGGAACCTCTGGAATTTAGTGTCTAGCAGTGACAGCTGGTAAAAGGAGATTTTTATAATAATCCTGCCTCTTTGGCTGTGAACTGAGAGACTTGTTTAAACTTCACTATTTCTGCAGAGTCTTTTTTCTCATCACTGGTACACAGGAAGCAGATGTGTGCAAACATAACATTCACTAACACTGATTTGCACACATCCCACATCCTGTATGATGTGCTACAATTCTTCTTCTCTCTGTGAGAGCAGATGCTGGGAACACGCAGGAAACATGCAGATAACACGTAGGTAACACACATGGAACACGCAGGTAACACACATGGAACACGCAGGTAACACACATGGGACACTCATGGAACACGCATGGAACACGCATGGAACACGCATGGAACACGCAGGTAACACACATGGAACACGCATGGAACACGCAGATAACACGCAGGTAACACGCATGGAACACACAGATAACACGCAGGTAACACACATGGAACACGCATGGAACACGCATGGAACATGCAGATAACATGTAGGTAACACACATGGAACACGCAGGTAACATGCATGGAACACACAGGTAACACGCATGGAACATGCAGGTAACATGTATAGAACACACAGGTAACGCACAGGTAACATGTATGGAACACGCAGGTAACATGAAGGTAACACGCATGGAACACACAGGTAACATGCATGGAACACACATGGAACATGGAGGTAACACATATGGAACACACAGGTAACACGTATGCAACACGGATGGAACACACAGGTAACACGTATGGAACATGCAGGTAACACGAAGGTAACACGCATGGAACACACAGGTAACATGCATGGAACACGCAGATAACACGCAGGTAACACACATGGAACACGCATGGTACACTCAGATAACACGCAGGTAACGCGCATGGAACACGCATGGAACACGCATGGAACACGCATGGAACACGCAGATAACACGCAGGTAACACACATGGAACACGCATGGAACACTCATGGAACACGCAGATAACACGCAGGTAACACACATGGAACACACAGATAACATGCAGGTAACACACATGGAACACGCAGATAACACGCAGGTAACACGCATGGAACACACATGGAACACGCAGGTAACACACATGGAACATGCATGGAACACGCAGATAACACGCAGGTAACACGCATGGAACACTCATAGAACACGCAGATAACACGCAGGTAACACACATGGAACACACAGATAACATGCAGGTAACACACATGGAACACGCATGGAACACACAGATAACACGCAGGTAACACACATGGAACACACATGGAACACGCAGGTAACACACATGGAACACACAGATAACACGCAGGTAACATGCATGGAACACACATGGAACATGCAGATAACATGTAGGTAACACACATGGAACACGCAGGTAACATGCATGGAACATGCAGGTAACATGTATAGAACACGCAGGTAACGCACAGGTAACACGTATGGAACACGCAGGTAACATGAAGGTAACACGCATGGAACACACAGGTAACATGCATGGAACACACATGGAACATGGAGGTAACACATATGGAACACACAGGTAACACGTATGCAACACGCATGGAACACACAGGTAACACGTATGGAACATGCAGGTAACACGAAGGTAACACGCAGGTAACACACATGGAACACGCAGGTAACACACATGGAACACGCAGGTAACACACATGGAACATGCAGGTAACACGTATGGAACATGCAGGTAACACGTATGAAACATGCAGGTAACACGTATGGAACACGCAGGTAACACACATGGAACATATGGAACATGCAGGTAACACGTATGGAACATGCAGGTAACACGTATGGAACACGCAGGTAACACACATGGAACACGCAGGTAACACACATGGAACACGCAGGTAACACGCATGGAACATGCAGGTAACACGTATGGAACATGCAGGTAACACGAAGGTAACCCGCATGGAACACACAGGTAACATGCATGGAACACACATGGAACATGCAGGTAACACGTATGGAACACACAGGTAACACGTATGCAACACGCATGGAAGACGCAGGTAACACACATGGAACACGCAGGTAACACACATGGAACACGCAGGTAACACACATGGAACACGCAGGTAACATGTATGGAACATGCAGGTAACACGTATGGAACACGCAGGTAACACACATGGAATATATGGAACATGCAGGTAACATGTATGGAACACGCAGGTAACACACATGGAACATATGGAACATGCAGGTAACACGTATGGAACATGCAGGTAACACGTATGGAACACGCAGGTAACACACATGGAACATATGGAACATGCAGGTAACACGTATGGAACATGCAGGTAACACGTATGGAACATGCAGGTAACACGTATGGAACACACAGGTAACACGTATGGAACACGCAGGTAACACACAGGTAACACACATGGAACATGCAGGTAACACACATGGAACACGCAGGTAACACTACCCTTCAGAAAAATCTGTATCAAACGTACATCACAGCTTTGCAACACGGGACAACCTCACAGCATCCAACAACAAAAGACGGAAGGAGGGACCAGCAACACACATGCAGCCCCCCCCCCCCCATCCCGTACGGGGCTTTTGAATCTGTTTACAGTGTGCGTCTGAAACTGCCCCATTGTGTTCACTGTTTACTCAATATGCTTATTTATTTATTTATTTACTTATTTCCTTGGTTATTCTTTGGTTACGGAGGCTGGGCTCATATGGTGTGTCTGATAGTAGTGAGAGGCAGAGGGTGGCTGACATCTGTTTCATTCAGATTACAAAACTCTCAGGAGGTGCTTTTAAAAAAACTCATCCACACACAATAGAACTCAAGCACATTTTAATGGCTAATTAATGCCCCAAACAAACACAGTCAGTGCCTCTGCGTGTAAAAGCAGGGGCCTGTTTCTCTAAAGGCATTCATATCCTGAGAAAGGTGTGATGCGGTCAATAGCAAGAGTGTTTTAACGGATAAAACCATAAAGCCCAGACAGAAGGGATTGTGCAGGAAGCTGTGATTTTGTTTGCAAATGGTCTGTAATCACTGGAACAATATTGGTGTTTTATGGGGGTCAGTTTATTGTTCGTTATAACACTCAGACCAGTATAGGCAGTGAGACTTTGTGTGTTTTCCTTTTTTTTAACCACTAGCCAATAAGATTGCTTTGAAGAGTTAACTGGGTTACTTTGATGAGTTAACTGGGTTGCTTTCACTGTCTAACCATGTTTCTTTGTTTGGTTGCCCAGGGTACTCCAGAGATGACCTTAGCAAGTTAATTGGGTTACTTCGACCAGTTAATGGGTTACTTGGAGTAGAAAACCAGGTTAGCTTGACCAGTAAACCTGATTACTTTGCATGGTTAAACAGGTTACTGTGACCACCAGATTCTCACGCCCAGACAAATACACTCCAGGTGAATGTAGAGTGATCAGGATTGAGCCAGACTTCACATTCAGCTAAAATCAATGACTTTTGACCCATGATCACAAACCATTCTGCCATTCTAATGGGTCTTCTTCGTGGTGACAATAGTGCTATGAAGGAAACCCAGAAGATGACCAGGGCATCCCTGCAGATGAGCGTCCACAGGGCAGTTCCAGAGCGACCCACAGGTGGGTCAGAAATGGGAGTCATATGTGAATGAAAGGAGGCTCTGGCTGGGACGAAATGTGCTTCTCAACCCCATCAGAGAGCAGCGGCTGCAGGCGGAGACGGAAGGACGCGGAAAAAAAGAAACAAATTTGTCGCCTTCTCCTCGAGATGGACGCACCACCCTGCGGCTCTCGGCAATCAGTGTGATGAGCGGCTCTGATTGGCTCGGAGCAGTGGGGCGGCGAGACCGGGAGGCTGATAGATGTGCGGGCTATTTGTTTTTAATAAAAGACGCTACCGACGTGTCCCTGTGCACGCAGCGCTTCAATAAACACTGACCCTGTTGCTTTAATTGCTCGGTCTCAGACAGACAGACGAGCTGCATACAGCCGGCCAAACTCGTTATGTTCTGCAGAACAGGACCGGCGTCCGGGTTGCTTTATGTGTTCTTATTATTATTTCGGTAGAGCTACGAGGAGCTACGCACTCACGAATAAAGGAGCATCCTTTCAAAGAGCGTCTTTGTTGTTGTTTTTTAAAGCGTCTGCATTAGTGCAGGATGAGTATAAATGAGAGTGATGCTTCTTCTCACTAACGCAAGTCCAGCAGATTCTTCTGTCTTTGTGAACAGCAATACCAATAAATCAGCAGGATTGATCCAGTCTGCTCTCTGTCCAGCTCTAAAGAACTGATATTGTTGACTTTTGGTCCAGTTATGATTGTGACCATCTCAATACACACACACACACACACACACACACACACACACACACACACACACACACACAGAGGCATGCCTGCAGCTGCTCAAACACAGGGGTTTTATTTTATTGCTTGGTTATTTTCTGGGAGCGGGTTCATAGGGATGTATGTTGAATGAATAAACCTTCCTGAACACTAAGATGTTGATGAGATTCTTAAAAAAAACCCCACAAAAACAACAAAATGAAACTTCACAGAGATCAACTCCCTGCTACTTTCAGTAAGCACTTCAACACTTGAATATTTTTTTTCCTCAATGCTTCAGGTAACATAATACATTTATGTTACATACGAGCTGCAATGCAGAACACTGGTAAGAAACGAAAATGTAATTATTACTATCCAGTGGATACAAAATATGTAGCAACTCGCACAGAAACATTGGCTGTGAGCTCATGCACTGAGCTTGGAGCGATGTATTGCCACCCAGACTGGGCACCTGCCCCACATGGCCAGAAGGCTGGGTGTTAGTGGGGCTGGGGGGCGGAGGAAGGGGCGGAGTCACGCAGAGAGGGCGGGTCACTTCCCCCCTAGAGGAGCAGGAGGGGTTGTCTCCCTGACTACCTGCTCAGAGGCTGAGGACAAACCTTGACATTATAGGGCATGCTGTGTGGGGTTTATTAACACACACGAACACACACCACACGCACACACACGCACACACACACACACACACACACCACACGCACACACACACACACACACACACACACACACACACACACACACACACACACACACACACACCAGTCTGCTTTGTAATGCCTTTTCTGCTGCACTTGTGTGTTGCGTTGGAGTGTAGTCGTATCCGAGATGACCTCATCAGCAGCTCTGGGCCCCTTCTCCTTAAATGAGATTATAGTGAGTGCTGTGGGAGGACTTGGCTAAGCAGCGCTGCGGCTGTAATCTGCGCATGCTAATCCCAGCGTAGTGCGTGCCATCTAATCCCAGATGGGGGTGGGGCTCACGTCTACCATCTTTCCTCCACATCACTCTTGATTGATCACCGCATCATTATGCAATATGGTCCTTCATTATATGCTTGGGAAAGCTAACATAATGTATGCAAATTATATGCAAAATGTATGAGACAAGACTAAATCTAGGTAAAAAATAATGTGTATACATACATGTGTATATTTCTTTTCTTTTTAAATTATTTCTTAAGGCCGTCAACTCACATCAACAGTCAAAAGCAGTCACTGTGTGTGTGTGTGTGTGTGTGTGTGTGTGTGTGTGTGTGTGTGTGTGTGTGTGTGGGTGTGTGTGTGTGTGTGTGTGTGTGTGTGTGTGTGTGGCCTTTTGTTTGGTATGTTGTGGATTCACTGTGAAGTTTGTGTTAATTAGACTTCGTTTTTGGTAGAACGCATTGAGGAAATTACTGTAAAGTCTTAACCATTTAAAAAGTCTGTAAAGTCTTATTACTGTATAACCATTTAAAGTCTTAACCATTTCATGTTCAATGAAAAGTGGATTTTTTCTCTTGGTGACTTTTTGTTTCATATCTAAAACAAATACTTTCATGTCTAAGAACTAATAGCCACAGCAATCTTCTCTTAGTACACCCCAAATCACACGTTACAGAGGGGTAATCTTCTCTTGGTACACCCCAAATCACACGTTACAGAGGGGTAATCTTCTCTTGGTACACTCCAAATCACATGTTACAGAGGGGTAATCTTCTCTTGGTACACCCCAAATCACATGTTACAGAGGGGTAATCTTCTCTTGGTACACTCCAAATCACACGTTATAGAGGGGTAATCTTCTCTTGGTACACCCAGATCACATGTTACAGAAGGGTAATCTTCTCTTGGTACAGTCCAAATCACATGTTACAGAGGGGTAATCTTCTCTTGGTACACCCCAAATCACATTTTACAGAGGGGTAATCTTCTCTTGGTACACCCCAAACCACACGTTACAGAGGGATAATCTTCTCTTGGTACACTCCAAATCACATGTTACAGAGGGGTAATCTTCTCTTGGTACACCCCAAATCACATTTTACAGAGGGGTAATCTTCTCTTGGTACACCCCAAACCACACGTTACAGAGGGATAATCTTCTCTTGGTACACTCCAAATCACATGTTACAGAGGGGTAATCTTCTCTTGGTACACCCCAAATCACATTTTACAGAGTGGTAATCTTCTCTTGGTACACTCCAAATCACACGTTACAGAGGGGTAATCTTCTCTTGGTACACCCCAAATCACATGTTACAGAGGGGTAATCCTCTCTTGGTACATTCCAAATCACATGTTACAGAGGGGTAATCTTCTCTTGGTACACTCCAAATCACACGTTACAGAGGGGTAATCTTCTCTTGGTACACCCAAATCACATGTTACAGAGGGGTAATCTTCTCTTGGTACATCCTAAATCACATGTTACAGAGGGGTAATCTTCTCTTGGTACACCCCAAACCACACGTTACAGCGGGATAATCTTCTCTTGGTACACTCTAAATCACATGTTACAGAGGGGTAATCTTCTCTTGGTACACCCCAAATCACATGTTACAGAGGGGTAATCTTCTCTTGGTACACTCCAAATCACATGTTACAGAGGGGTAATCTTCTCTTGGTACACCCCAAATCACATGTTACAGAGGGGTAATCTTCTCTTGGTACACTCCAAATCACACGTTATAGAGGGGTAATCTTCTCTTGGTACACCCAGATCACATGTTACAGAGGGGTAATCTTCTCTTGGTACAGTCCAAATCACATTTTACAGAGGGGTAATCTTCTCTTGGTACACCCCAAACCACACGTTACAGAGGGATAATCTTCTCTTGGTACACTCCAAATCACATGTTACAGAGGGGTAATCTTCTCTTGGTACACCCCAAATCACATTTTACAGAGTGGTAATCTTCTCTTGGTACACTCCAAATCACACGTTACAGAGGGGTAATCTTCTCTTGGTACACCCCAAATCACATGTTACAGAGGGGTAATCTTCTCTTGGTACACCCCAAATCACATTTTACAGAGGGGTAATCTTCTCTTGGTACACCCCAAACCACACGTTACAGAGGGATAATCTTCTCTTGGTACACTCCAAATCACATGTTACAGAGGGGTAATCTTCTCTTGGTACACCCCAAATCACATTTTACAGAGGGGTAATCTTCTCTTGGTACACCCCAAACCACACGTTACAGAGGGATAATCTTCTCTTGGTACACTCCAAATCACATGTTACAGAGGGGTAATCTTCTCTTGGTACACCCCAAATCACATTTTACAGAGTGGTAATCTTCTCTTGGTACACTCCAAATCACACGTTACAGAGGGGTAATCTTCTCTTGGTACACCCCAAATCACATGTTACAGAGGGGTAATCTTCTCTTGGTACATCCTAAATCACATGTTACAGAGGGGTAATCTTCTCTTGGTACACCCCAAACCACACGTTACAGAGGGATAATCTTCTCTTGGTACACTCTAAATCACATGTTACAGAGGGTAATCTTCTCTTGGTACACCCCAAATCACATGTTACAGAGGGGTAATCTTCTCTTGGTACACTCCAAATCACATGTTACAGAGGGGTAATCTTCTCTTGGTACACCCCAAATCACATGTTACAGAGGGGTAATCTTCTCTTGGTACACTCCAAATCACACGTTATAGAGGGGTAATCTTCTCTTGGTACACCCAGATCACATGTTACAGAGGGGTAATCTTCTCTTGGTACAGTCCAAATCACATGTTACAGAGGGGTAATCTTCTCTTGGTACACCCCAAATCACATTTTACAGAGGGGTAATCTTCTCTTGGTACACCCCAAACCACACGTTACAGAGGGATAATCTTCTCTTGGTACACTCCAAACCACATGTTACAGAGGGGTAATCTTCTCTTGGTACACCCCAAATCACATTTTACAGAGGGGTAATCTTCTCTTGGTACACCCCAAACCACACGTTACAGAGGGATAATCTTCTCTTGGTACACACTTAATCACATGTTACAGAGGGGTAATCTTCTCTTGGTACACCCCAAATCACATTTTACAGAGTGGTAATCTTCTCTTGGTACACTCCAAATCACACGTTACAGAGGGGTAATCTTCTCTTGGTACACCCCAAATCACATGTTACAGAGGGGTAATCCTCTCTTGGTACACTCCAAATCACATGTTACAGAGGGGTAATCTTCTCTTGGTACACTCCAAATCACACGTTACAGAGGGGTAATCTTCTCTTGGTACACCCAAATCACATGTTACAGAGGGGTAATCTTATCTTGGTACAGTCCAAATCACATGTTACAGAGGGGTAATCTTCTCTTGGTACACCCCAAATCACATGTTACAGAGGGGTAATCTTCTCTTGGTACATCCTAAATCACATGTTACAGAGGGGTAATCTTCTCTTGGTACACCCCAAACCACACGTTACAGAGGGATAATCTTCTCTTGGTACACTCCAAATCACATGTTACAGAGGGGTAATCTTCTCTTGGTACACCCCAAACCACACGTTACAGAGGGATAATCTTCTCTTGGTACACTCCAAATCACATGTTACAGATGGGTAATCTTCTCTTGGTACACCCCAAATCACATTTTACAGAGTGGTAATCTTCTCTTGGTACACTCCAAATCACACGTTACAGAGGGGTAATCTTCTCTTGGTACACCCCAAATCACATGTTACAGAGGGGTAATCTTCTCTTGGTACATCCTAAATCACATGTTACAGAGGGGTAATCTTCTCTTGGTACACCCCAAACCACACGTTACAGAGGGATAATCTTCTCTTGGTACACTCTAAATCACATGTTACAGAGGGTAATCTTCTCTTGGTACACCCCAAATCACATGTTACAGAGGGGTAATCTTCTCTTGGTACACTCCAAATCACATGTTACAGAGGGGTAATCTTCTCTTGGTACACCCCAAATCACATGTTACAGAGGGGTAATCTTCTCTTGGTACACTCCAAATCACACGTTATAGAGGGGTAATCTTCTCTTGGTACACCCAGATCACATGTTACAGAGGGGTAATCTTCTCTTGGTACAGTCCAAATCACATGTTACAGAGGGGTAATCTTCTCTTGGTACACCCCAAATCACATTTTACAGAGGGGTAATCTTCTCTTGGTACACCCCAAACCACACGTTACAGAGGGATAATCTTCTCTTGGTACACTCCAAACCACATGTTACAGAGGGGTAATCTTCTCTTGGTACACCCCAAATCACATTTTACAGAGGGGTAATCTTCTCTTGGTACACCCCAAACCACACGTTACAGAGGGATAATCTTCTCTTGGTACACTCTAAATCACATGTTACAGAGGGGTAATCTTCTCTTGGTACACCCCAAATCACATTTTACAGAGTGGTAATCTTCTCTTGGTACACTCCAAATCACACGTTACAGAGGGGTAATCTTCTCTTGGTACACCCCAAATCACATGTTACAGAGGGGTAATCCTCTCTTGGTACACTCCAAATCACATGTTACAGAGGGGTAATCTTCTCTTGGTACACTCCAAATCACACGTTACAGAGGGGTAATCTTCTCTTGGTACACCCAAATCACATGTTACAGAGGGGTAATCTTATCTTGGTACAGTCCAAATCACATGTTACAGAGGGGTAATCTTCTCTTGGTACACCCCAAATCACATGTTACAGAGGGGTAATCTTCTCTTGGTACATCCTAAATCACATGTTACAGAGGGGTAATCTTCTCTTGGTACACCCCAAACCACACGTTACAGAGGGATAATCTTCTCTTGGTACACTCTAAATCACATGTTACAGAGGGGTAATCTTCTCTTGGTACACCCCAAATCACATTTTACAGAGGGGTAATCTTCTCTTGGTACACCCCAAACCACACGTTACAGAGGGATAATCTTCTCTTGGTACACTCCAAATCACATGTTACAGAGGGGTAATCTTCTCTTGGTACACCCCAAATCACATTTTACAGAGGGGTAATCTTCTCTTGGTACACCCCAAACCACACGTTACAGAGGGATAATCTTCTCTTGGTACACTCCAAATCACATGTTACAGAGGGGTAATCTTCTCTTGGTACACCCCAAATCACATTTTACAGAGGGGTAATCTTCTCTTGGTACACCCCAAACCACACGTTACAGAGGGATAATCTTCTCTTGGTACACTCTAAATCACATGTTACAGAGGGGTAATCTTCTCTTGGTACACCCCAAATCACATTTTACAGAGTGGTAATCTTCTCTTGGTACACTCCAAATCACACGTTACAGAGGGGTAATCTTCTCTTGGTACACCCCAAATCACATGTTACAGAGGGGTAATCCTCTCTTGGTACACTCCAAATCACACGTTACAGAGGGGTAATCTTCTCTTGGTACACTCCAAATCACACGTTACAGAGGGGTAATCTTCTCTTGGTACACCCAAATCACATGTTACAGAGGGGTAATCTTATCTTGGTACAGTCCAAATCACATGTTACAGAGGGGTAATCTTCTCTTGGTACACCCCAAATCACATGTTACAGAGGGGTAATCTTCTCTTGGTACATCCTAAATCACATGTTACAGAGGGGTAATCTTCTCTTGGTACACCCCAAACCACACGTTACAGAGGGATAATCTTCTCTTGGTACACTCTAAATCACATGTTACAGAGGGGTAATCTTCTCTTGGTACACCCCAAATCACATTTTACAGAGGGGTAATCTTCTCTTGGTACACCCCAAACCACACGTTACAGAGGGATAATCTTCTCTTGGTACACTCCAAATCACATGTTACAGAGGGGTAATCTTCTCTTGGTACACCCCAAATCACATTTTACAGAGGGGTAATCTTCTCTTGGTACACCCCAAACCACACGTTACAGAGGGATAATCTTCTCTTGGTACACTCCAAATCACATGTTACAGAGGGGTAATCTTCTCTTGGTACACCCCAAATCACATTTTACAGAGGGGTAATCTTCTCTTGGTACACCCCAAACCACACGTTACAGAGGGATAATCTTCTCTTGGTACACTCCAAATCACATGTTACAGAGGGGTAATCTTCTCTTGGTACACCCCAAATCACATTTTACAGAGTGGTAATCTTCTCTTGGTACACTCCAAATCACACGTTACAGAGGGGTAATCTTCTCTTGGTACACCCCAAATCACATGTTACAGAGGGGTAATCCTCTCTTGGTACACTCCAAATCACATGTTACAGAGGGGTAATCTTCTCTTGGTACACTCCAAATCACACGTTACAGAGGGGTAATCTTCTCTTGGTACACCCAAATCACATGTTACAGAGGGGTAATCTTATCTTGGTACAGTCCAAATCACATGTTACAGAGGGGTAATCCTCTCTTGGTACACTCCAAATCACATGTTACAGAGGGGTAATCTTCTCTTGGTACACTCCAAATCACACGTTACAGAGGGGTAATCTTCTCTTGGTACACCCAAATCACATGTTACAGAGGGGTAATCTTATCTTGGTACAGTCCAAATCACATGTTACAGAGGGGTAATCTTCTCTTGGTACACCCCGAATCACATGTTACAGAGGGGTAATCTTCTCTTGGTACATCCTAAATCACATGTTACAGAGGGGTAATCTTCTCTTGGTACACCCCAAATCACATTTTACAGAGGGGTAATCTTCTCTTGGTACACCCCAAATCACATTTTACAGAGGGGTAATCTTCTCTTGGTACACCCCAAACCACACGTTACAGAGGGATAATCTTCTCTTGGTACACTCCAAATCACATGTTACAGAGGGGTAATCTTCTCTTGGTACACCCCAAATCACATTTTACAGAGGGGTAATCTTCTCTTGGTACACCCCAAACCACACGTTACAGAGGGATAATCTTCTCTTGGTACACTCCAAATCACATGTTACAGAGGGGTAATCTTCTCTTGGTACACCCCAAATCACATTTTACAGAGTGGTAATCTTCTCTTGGTACACTCCAAATCACACGTTACAGAGGGGTAATCTTCTCTTGGTACACCCAAATCACATGTTACAGAGGGGTAATCTTATCTTGGTACAGTCCAAATCACATGTTACAGAGGGGTAATCTTCTCTTGGTACACCCCGAATCACATGTTACAGAGGGGTAATCTTCTCTTGGTACATCCTAAATCACATGTTACAGAGGGGTAATCTTCTCTTGGTACACCCCAAACCACACGTTACAGAGGGATAATCTTCTCTTGGTACACTCTAAATCACATGTTACAGAGGGGTAATCTTCTCTTGGTACACCCCAAATCACATTTTACAGAGGGGTAATCTTCTCTTGGTACACCCCAAACCACACGTTACAGAGGGATAATCTTCTCTTGGTACACTCCAAATCACATGTTACAGAGGGGTAATCTTCTCTTGGTACACCCCAAATCACATTTTACAGAGGGGTAATGTTCTCTTGGTACACTCCAAATCACATGTTACAGAGGGGTAATCTTCTCTTGGTACACCCCAAATCACGTTACAGAGGGGTAATCTTCTCTTGGTACACCCCAAATCACACGTTACAGAGGGGTAATCTTCTCTTGGTACACCCCAAATCACGTTACAGAGGGGTAATCTTCTCTTGGTACACCCCAAATCACACGTTACAGAGGGGTAATCTTCTCTTGGTACACTCCAAATCACATGTTACAGAGGGGTAATCTTCTCTTGGTACACCCCAAATCACATTTTACAGAGGGGTAATCTTCTCTTGGTACACCCCAAACCACACGTTACAGAGGGATAATCTTCTCTTGGTACACTCCAAATCACATGTTACAGAGGGGTAATCTTCTCTTGGTACACCCCAAATCACATTTTACAGAGTGGTAATCTTCTCTTGGTACACTCCAAATCACACGTTACAGAGGGGTAATCTTCTCTTGGTACACCCAAATCACATGTTACAGAGGGGTAATCTTATCTTGGTACAGTCCAAATCACATGTTACAGAGGGGTAATCTTCTCTTGGTACACCCCGAATCACATGTTACAGAGGGGTAATCTTCTCTTGGTACATCCTAAATCACATGTTACAGAGGGGTAATCTTCTCTTGGTACACCCCAAACCACACGTTACAGAGGGATAATCTTCTCTTGGTACACTCTAAATCACATGTTACAGAGGGGTAATCTTCTCTTGGTACACCCCAAATCACATTTTACAGAGGGGTAATCTTCTCTTGGTACACCCCAAACCACACGTTACAGAGGGATAATCTTCTCTTGGTACACTCCAAATCACATGTTACAGAGGGGTAATCTTCTCTTGGTACACCCCAAATCACATTTTACAGAGGGGTAATGTTCTCTTGGTACACTCCAAATCACATGTTACAGAGGGGTAATCTTCTCTTGGTACACCCCAAATCACGTTACAGAGGGGTAATCTTCTCTTGGTACACCCCAAATCACACGTTACAGAGGGGTAATCTTCTCTTGGTACACCCCAAATCACGTTACAGAGGGGTAATCTTCTCTTGGTACACCCCAAATCACACGTTACAGAGGGGTAATCTTCTCTTGGTACACTCCAAATCACACGTTACAGAGGGGTAATCTTCTCTTGGTACACCCCAAATCACACGTTACAGAGGGGTAATCTTCTCTTGGTACACCCCAAATCACACGTTACAGAGGGGTAATCTTCTCTTGGTACACCCCAAATCACACGTTACAGAGGGGTAATCTTCTCTTGGTACACCCCAAATCACATGTTACAGAGGGGTAATCTTCTCTTGGTACACCCCAAATCACACGTTACAGAGGGGTAATCTTCTCTTGGTACACCCCAAATCACATGTTACAGAGGGGTAATCTTCTCTTGGTACACTCCAAATCACACGTTACAGAGGGGTAATCCTCTCTTGGTACACTCCAATGAGGTCTTTCCCATTTTTTCCCTTTCATACCCATAATTCTCTCCTCAAGATCATTCACGCGTACCGGGACACAGCACACTGTACTTGTTATGTGGATCCAGAGTTCCGCTGAGCAAGATGAATAGGAGCCCAAAGACACAGTGGAGGGTGATCACTCTTTCAGCATCCGACGTACAGATGAACTACAAAAGCCCAGAGGAGGATGACACTGGACGTACTGTCTCCTCTCCTCCTGCGTCCATGCTCAGTGTCTCCCTGAGAACCTCCTTGACCACACACAGTCTTCCTACACCTCGACCACACACAGTCTTCCTACACCTCGACCACACACAGTTCTCCTACTCCACAACCATCTCACACACATGATGTGCCTCTAACCGCCCTGATGACGGTCAGCTCTTATTTGATAAAAATATTTGATTTTACAAAAAACATCTGGTATTCAAATGCATTTTTTTAATCACAGCATGAGGCTTCAGTTGGGAAGTTTTTATTTAACCATTGACAGACATCTCTAAATGGCTTTCTTGTTTTAAATGTCTAAGGAGAATGTGTAACGTTTTTCCTCCACCAATTTGCCTTACTCGCTCGTCCTCCTCCTCACTGGCCTCTGAGAAATGAGCAGTGCTGTAAAGCTCCTTTTCCTACTCACATCTTGCAAGTATAAAATTAGTCTACCCTGCCGATTCTGACAGTTCAAGCTAGAGAGAGCCACTGTACTGAGGATTCCCTCAAATTGGGTTCTGCAAAACACCATGGGATGGATTTAGGAGCCATTTTTTGTTGTTTGATGGGTATTAGCAAATGTATGTCCCTGTGATTAAATATAAATGAATAAATGCAATAAATGAAAGAATGCGCCGAATGTCTTCAGCGTGTTGGCAGTGATATAGAGGAGATGCTAATGGACTGGTCTATTCTACTTTTCCTCTGAGACAGCGTCAGTGAGACAGCAACAGTGAGACAGCAACAGTGAGACAGCGTCAGTGAGACAGCATGATCCCACCACATCTCTGCCTCTGTCCTGGGGGGACATTTAACCTGTCCACAGCATGTTCACACACACACACACACACACACACACACACACACACACACACACAAACACACACACACACACACACACACACACACACACACACACACACACACACACACACACACACACACACACTTCATCAGCTGCTCCAAACTTTTGCTCTGAAACAAAAATGCCCTGTAAGAGATGAAAAGCATCAAGAAGCAAAATCCCTGCATGGAAAATACAAAGAAACAAGCCTTACAGGCTATTTTATCAAAGCCCCACAGGCCATTTCACAAAAGCCTCCCAGGCTACTTGACAAAAGGAACATTCTTCAGAAATCCATGCAGTGATACAGGTAAAGGCATTCTGGGGTTTTGTTTGTCCTTCAGGGACAAAGCACAGCTTGTAAGGGCTACACAGAGAGAAAACCGTCATTTTAACATGTCAACTCAAGTCCTCCCTCTCTCTCTGTCTCCGCACAGAAAGGTGAGAGCGTTGTGGATGAGGATTGACCTTCTGCACACTCTCTTCTTCCTGCACAGTCAAATCACCCATTGAACTCTTATCTGTCGGGGGCCCACGCCTCGACACACTGCTGTTATTAGATTGATGTGCTGATGACAGTGCCACGACGGAACAAAGATCCTTCTGTGCACCAGCTGGTTGCGAAAGAGACGCCTCCTTATCAGCCGGAGCGTGGAGCGGCGGTCTCCTACAGAGCTGAATGCTGAGGACGAGGGGCAGGAGAATGGAAGAGGGGCATCACACAGGCCCAGGGGCTGAATGCCATCACTTGGTCCTTATCTCGTGTCCTGTCGGGCCAGTGCCTGGTGAAGACGCGGGTCACGGGCCGGCTCCAGCTCCACGTGGACCCTCCCTCGCCCTCTGCTGGTCAGCCATGCCAACGTTGATTGTTTTGGACTTCGGCTAGTTCTACACAATTAGCCATATAGGTCATGAAAACATGGGAGTGAACAAAACACATTTCCGAATGATCAGATCAGTCGTTACTGTTTGATTTTGTGGTGAGCCATTACCGTATTTTCACCTATAAATCTTATATCTTATATCAAAATGTGCTTGGACTCATACATTGCTTGTAAAGTCATATCTGAGTACACATTATCTCACATTAGCGCATGCTTACACCCATGTGTGAGTGAGGGAGTTTCTGGAAGACAGCACTGAACGCTCTGAAGGTGAAATATGAATCTTAAACAACAGCAAAAGCCGCAACACAAACACCTACTGGACATAAATGAAGACTGTAAGGGTTAATTCAGCTGGAGGGCTTTAGCTGCTGTTCACACAAGGCTGAAGAATCCTGCTCCTCTGTCTGATCATTAGATAGTGCCATCTCCACTCCTCAAAAAACATACATGATCATAACTTAACGTGTGTTGGTTATAGGACAATCAAATCAATCAATCAATCTAATTTTATTTATATAGCGCTTTTTTACAACAGTGTGTGATCATAAATAACATCAAGGCTGTGATTTGGTCATAGGAAAGTCCATCCACCAAAACGTAGTTCCATAACAAATACTGGGTGAATTTGTTAATGCTAAACTTGTTACAGGGCAACAGTACAAAATGTGTATGAAGTAGTGAGAATAATCAAAGATGAAATGAAAAACTAAGCAAAAGAATTTACAGACTGTATATTCCATATGTGGCTGTAATTGGCCATTGGACCTGGTTGGTAATGGGAACCACTGACAGGTGCAGTCATAGCTCTCCTGAAGTGGCTTTAACACCGACAGAGTCTGAACCCCACACAGTCCCTCCATAGACACAAGAACTGCTGGAACTCAACTGCCTGCACTAACCAACCACCCCATGCCACACTGGAACAGCTGGGGTTCCTCGCCATGTTTAAAGAGTCTCTCACGAGCAGACAGCACGTCTGGCGCTAACGTCGAAGCCCTACGTGTTGATGTCACAGAAATTCAACTCCCAGCATCCTCCACTCTGACCCCGCTCAGCATAATCACCTATTGAAACTTCCTATCTACCATATGAAGTGTCTGAGACCCCCAACACACACACACACACACACCCACACACACACACACACGCGCACACACAAACACACCCTTTAGCAGAGAGATATTTGAGGCCTGGGAGTCTCCTGGTTGCGCAGTCTTGGCCTAAACATGGTGGCATCTTCTTTGCTCAAATTCCTCCCAGGATGCTTTTGCTGTCTCATTTGGTTTCTCATCTCTCTTGTCGCTCGTAAGAATCTCAGTGCGAGACACACTGTCCCTGAGCCCAGGGAGTGCTGTAAGTGCTCTGTGTGGAATTGTTCAAGCAACAGGACGTGACAGTGATACGTGACCCAGGCACAGTGGCTGTACAGAAAGGTGCGAATGCACGCGGCTTTCGCAGCAGCAGCTGTGGTGAGCGGGCGGAGATTCTCATTCCCCAAAAACCCTGCGTTGAGTTCTCCGAAGACAGCTGGTGCTTAATCTGTTTTTGAATTTCTTGATCAATGCCGCAGGCCTCAGAAAGAACTCTGCTGAGTTATTTAAATGATAAAACAGTTGTAGCTGGATTTTAGTTGTGGTTAATGACAAAACCAGGTGGCATCTCTGTATTGGAGGTGTTTATATTCACATCTCACTGTAGGCACAGATCACCACATTAAAACTGAAATGTCCTATACCACACCAACATTTCAGGACACTATACTTGGACTCCTTAGCGTCTGCATGGACCCAACTGACGTTAAATAGATTCCAGTCCAGCTCTGGTCCTACAACAACATCGCTATACTGCTAAGCACTCTGTTATAAAGGTGGGTGGCACGTAGGCAGATGTTTAAAGGAGAGATGCCAACACGCACGTGACCCTTGACCCCTGACCCCTGTGCAAACATGGAAAGGGTCAGATTGATGTCCTCCAGCGGTCGCACAAGCCATCATCCCATCATGAAGTAGCCGAATGATTTGAACGTGGGCAGCCAAACCTAAGTGGCCTGTTTCAATGGAAGAAGGAGGAACCCTGTTCACTGTGTTGAAGGCTTAGGAAAGGTCGATGAATCCTCCGAAAAGGTCTCCATGTTCTTCTTGAAACTGCCTTGCCGCTAAGATCATATCAACAGTATTCCTCTCTAAAACCATACTGGGACTTGGCTAACACTGATTCAGTTAAGCTGTTTATCAATCTCTGCACAATAATCTTTGATAGCACATCACCTGCTACAGAACAAAAGGGAATCGTCTCCTTTTGCTGCAGAATTCTTTATCACATTTTAAAAATGTATTTCTTTTTTTATAAACAGTGATGATACTTGCATCTCTACTCTGTGGGGACATGTTCTCGTCTCCCCAAACCTTGGTGATGCAGTGGTGGAGTGTTGTTGTGCAGAGAGACCCTCCATGTAGCTGCAGGTCCACAGAGAGGCTGTCAGCACCCAGGGATTTATTGTTCTTGAGAGAGCAAACAGCTGTCAGAACCTGGAGGAATGTTGGAGGCTGACTGGGGCGAGGAGATCTGGGTGCTTAGGCACTTCGTCTACGACGGAATGGTCTACAAGTGTGTGTTGGTTGAATGTGTGGTTGGATGTGAGTGATCCACAAACCTGTGCTCGGTCCGACTCAAGAGCATTTTGTGCTGGTCTTTAAAAAAAGTGTCAGACCATCTGCTGATTTTACGAGGATGAGAGAATGATTCCTCGGCCCTTATATAGTTTTTTTTTTTCCCAGAGTAGAAATGATGAAAGGCTTTTCTGTCTGCATAAGTTTGGATTTCCTGTGCCTTGTTCCTCCACCACTCACCATTCAGCATGATCCATCACTTTCTGCAAGCAATAGCCGTCTTAGATCACCTGGCCCGGGCTGCCCCGTGCACCTTGTACGACGTGCAGCCTGTGGTTGGGTTGCCACCAAACTGCAGCCTATTGCAACCCACGTTTTTATCCATGAGATCTTTGGAACACCAGGATGGTTTGATCTCCTGCTGGAGGCCCACGTGTGGAGCTTCAGCCGTGCACCGCCGGCCACACTTACGCTCCCGTTTCCCAGGCTTTTGCGATGAGGATGCAGGAGAAAGTTTGGCCACAGTCACGAGACGGTTGGTCCAACACGGGCAGCTGCAGGGCTGAACTGAGTCGATCCTTTTTGGCTAACCTTCTGTAGGCACTTTCTCAAAACATAGTGAGCAGTGCAGATGCTAAATAATCCCATGATGCTCTGCTGCCAGCAGCTGACACGTAGTCCCGGTCACTAGTGACCGTGCACAGTGTGGCGATATCGTGCGGGGACGCGACTCGGTGCTCCTCACACATCCAACGTCCCCATCGTCAGACGCCACATCGCCACCAGACGTTGGAGGTTCGGCACCAGCTGTGTGCCTCCATTATGAAAACGGAAACCCGGGCAGATGAGATTTCTGAGTGTGCGAAACCCACTGAGGTTTTGACACGATGGATCTGAGTGGCAAGGGTTGCCCGTGACGACCGGAGTCCCCCCCCAGCTGTGCTCTCTTGAGTCCCACGCATCCTCCATCTTTCCCCTCAGCTCCCTTAGCTTTTATCTTAGCACATTAGCCCAGAAGGCAACGGCTAGCTAACATCAGGCAGGCAGCTCTGGGGAGCGAAGCCGCTCCTCGCCGTGTTAACACGGGGGCCGCGGGGCACGCGGTGCCTGGGTGTGAGTGTGGGGGGGGGGGTGACAGAAGGGTTGGGAACGGCCCCGCACTGCTAACACATACATTAGGCTACATCGCTGTTCTCCATATGTGCTCACCACCGGCAACTAGCAGCAGGCGACGGCTAAGAGGGCTGTGAGCAGATGTGGAACACCTTCCCTCTGGCTATTGTAGTGCTGCACTAGACATTTCATAGCACCCTGTGGACAAGCCCACACACACAGAGAAAGAGGGAGAGAGAGAGAGAGAGAAAGAGAGAGAGAGAGAGAGAGAGAGAGGTCAATAAACAAAAGAAGGAACACACACATAGTCAATACACTAACAAATGTTATGAAGTTAATAAATGTTTATATATAGTATTTTGAGACATGCAGAAGCAAATATCTGCATTTAGACTCCATGGTCTGGTTTGTTCTTCACTAACTAAAATACATGAAATGCGTGCTGATGCTGAACATGATGATCACTTTAAACCTCGCAGGACAGCCATTATAAGTCCTGATAACTTTCACACCTGGCTGAGTTCACAACTTACATTTTTATCATAACTAATGTCATAACTGTATTAAATAAAAATTCATGAATATTCTACAGATACCTGGGCCAAATAAATGTGCATTAGGACTGTAGGCTGCTTCGAAATAAATATTTAGAATTCAGATTAGACATTTAGAATATTTTTTAACCATGTATGCATGTAAAATATGGGATTTGAATAATCACGGTTTTGTATATATTTTGTACATCATATCTGTTTCATGTTGTCAGCATTCACGTTTATTTGTGCAGGGAGATTTCAGCAGTGTCCACATCATCAGTGTGATGTGTGATGTTCACCAATCCAGCACGGGATACAAGTTCAGTGCTTAGGTTTGAGACTGGATGTCTGATCTGATACCCCCTACTCTTATCTGATTCTTACTGGGTGACTAGAGATTCATCTCAGATGAGCCTATTGTCTGTGCATCCTATAGCACAAAGAAATCAGACACAGACGGTAATCAGACAGTGGTGGGTGTCGACGATGAGAAACAGCCTTAATGACAGCCAAGCAGAAGGTGACACACGAGTCAGTGACACTTTAGTCACCTTGGAAACTAAAGAGCCGCAGTCTGTTCACAGAGCAGTGGTTCAGGGAAGCAGGGAGACGTCTCCGAGCACGCTTAGAGCTCAGAGTCCTGCTCCCCTGGCGTGTCACGTCCTGCCGTGTCAGTTCGGAGCGGGGTAATGACTCCTGCGTGATGCAGTTCTCGATCAGGTGATATTTGAGTTACATGGCAGAGGGAAAGAGGTCAAAGGGGAATGCGTTGAGAGCGTGTGCACGTGGAGTAGAATCGCAGGGGGAGGATTAAGAACGGAGCCGCTCACAAGACACTCACCTGCTCCTCACCTGCTCCTCACCTGCTCCTCACCTGCTCCTCACCTGCTCCTCACCTGCCCCTCACCTGCTCCTCACCTGCTCCTCACCTGCTCCTCACCTGCTCCTGGCCGTGGGGCTTTGTGCAAAACACCCCGGCAAAGTAATCACGCAAAGAAGGCTCAGCTTGCACACGCAGTCCTGCGCCAGTAAATGCTTTATGTAAATACAGACTCAAAGTCTTCATCATAACCTCTCAGCTTCAGTGGATATACAGTAGATCACAAAATAAACAGAAGAAATAAACAGAAGCTCCATTTATGTACACTCTATGCAAATGCAGTCAAAACAAAATGCCGTTCTTGCAGTCTGTGTACATGCATCACAGTTTTAGCCATTGCTAATGCTTCTGTTAATAAAGTGTCTATCACCAGCACACAGGGTGAGTCAAACACGCTCAAACTCAAGCACTGGATACCAATGAGGCATCTTTCAAAATCTCTGAAATATGGATTACATTATTACAAATATGTCAACAGTTCTGACTTATAATATATTGCTTTTGCTAATAAAAAAACATTCAAAATGTCCAGAAGACAATGGAGTCCACGTTGAGGCGCCATCTTGGCGCCTGGCGTTGATAAAGCTTAACATGCAAACTTTACCCGAGCTTAGGACTACCCGATTTGCAACAAAAGCAGAAATTTTGCCAACGTACACATAGACGTTGTAAATTCACCCGTTATTCAGTCTTCAGACGCGCGTACTGTGCCCCCAAGGCCAGCACTAACAGATTTCAGTTCCCCAGAGGATTAGCCGTGTGAAAACTCTTGCTGAATCAGGATACTGGCAGGATGCTGTGGACAAGCAACATCCTGCGTGGAGCTAAAACCCAGACATCAGCTGGCAAAGTGGCTCCCCTTATCAGACACTACTGCCCTGTCACTGAGATCCTGATTTCAACAGCTCTGTGATGTTGGACACAAAGACAGCAGCTTTGGAGATGAAACCACACCTTCCTAGCTAATGAGATTTTTTAAAATGTGTCTGATTGTGTGTGTGTGTGTGTGTGTGTGTGTGTGTGTGTGTGTGTGTGTGTGTGTGTGTGTGTGTGTGTGTGTGTGTGTGTGTGTGTGTGTGCGTGTGTGTGCGTGTGTGTGCGTGTGTGTGTGTAAACGTGTGCACGAGGAAAAACATTTGTGCGCATCCAAGCAACTCCTCACTGACATCAATGGAAACAAGCACAACGAACTTGTAGTTGAAATCCGTAATGCTTAACTTTTGTAACTAATTACAGAGGAGTTTGGAAGTACCAGAGACGGATGCCTGACATTTGCCTCTACAAAGCATCTCCCACATCTACTCAAGCAGAATCATTTCCTTTGCAAGGAGCAATTACAGATAACAGTAAGAGTTTGGTGTACAGTAATTCCACCTTGACCCAAAGAAAGTAAGCGTGACACAAAGAGTCTGTATGTTCTGTAGGTCACGTTACACTTGATGAGTTACACACTCTTAAAAACTCTAATCCATGCCCAGGAGCAAGAAATGGGGTTCAGAAGAACGTCTTCTGACTCTATATCATAAATTTAAAGGTGAACCAAACAAATATGTATATATATTATAGTGTATTGCAAAGGATCTTTTGAATCACTTTGCTTTCAAGCTTTCACTCAACGGCCTCTTTATTAAGTACACCTTACTAGCAGCAGGTTGGACACCTTTTACCTTCAGAACTGCCTTATTTATTTGTGGTATAGATTCAACAAAGCGCTGGAAACATTCCTCGGAGGTTTCAGTCAATTTATTGACACGGCAGCATTAAGCAGGCGTTGCCTATTTGTTGACTACACATCCGTAATATCTCCTGATCCAACACATCCCAAAGGTGAGATTTGGTGACCATCAAGATCTGGTGGCTGTGGACACAGAGTGTATCAAGAAAATGTCCCCCACACCATTACGCCACCAGCCTGCACCTTTGATCACAGGAAAGATGGATCCGAGCTTTCATGTTGTTTACATCCAACTCTGACCCCATCAGGACTAATCAGACCAGGCAAATTACTGTCTAATTTTGGTGTGCCCACATGAGTTGTAGCCTCAGAGTGCCACAGTGCCACAGTGACACCATGGTCTTCTGCTGTTGTAGCCCAACTTTGTTCAAATTCACCACGTTGCATCTGATGCTTTTCATTGTACTTGGTGATGTATGGCTTGGATGCAGCTGCTCATGGAAACCCATTCCATGAAGCTCTCTGCGCACTGTTCTTGAGCTGATCTGAAGGCCACATGAAGTTTGGATGTCTGTAGTGATTGACTCTGCAGAAAGTTGGCAACCTCTTCACACTATGCACTTCAGCATCTGCTGACCTGCTCCGTCAGTTTACGTGTCCTACCACTTCATGGCTGAGTTAGTGTTGTTCCCAAACACATTAATTTTATTATAATACAGCTGACAGTTGACTGGAATATTTAGGAGCGAGGAAATTTCATGACTGGATTTGTTGCACAGGTGGCATCCTATCACAGTTCCGCACTGGAATTCACTGAGCTCCTGAGAATGACCCATTCTTTTACAAATATTTGTGAAAACAGTCTGCATGCCTATGTGCTTAATTTTATACACGTGGCCATGAAAGTGATTGGAACACCTGATTGCAAGAATTTGGATGGGTGAGCGAATATTTTTGACAATATAGTGTATAAAGACCAATCTGGTTCTGATGATGACATGGTCATTTTCAGGCCTGGAAATAAATATGAAGAATTATGTTAGATGTTGTCATGCCATGTTTGCAGTCTAGACCTCTCCTGAGTCTAGACCTCTCCTGAGCATTAGCAAACGATCAACAGAACAAGTATCACAGAGGGCACAGGGATGTATGATTCGGCCACACTAATTGGCATGTTATTATGCCAAAGGAATCGTGGTCACTGCGGAGCTCAGCAGACGTGTGCTGCTACCACAGAGAGAGTGAAGTGGCTCCGGGGTGAATGGCACACAAGCGTCAGCTCCTTCGCACTGGGACATGCCTCGCAGAGATAAGACGACCAGCAGGGCGGCGACAGTCAGCCGGCTACACGTGAAGAGAGCAGTTGATTGGTGTGTTGCCGTGTCCATCCCGTCTTCACACACATCTCTGCTGCCTGCCCCAGTTCAATTGCATGTCAATCACTGGACAGGACAATGGAGGGGCGGAGCCAAAGCAAAGGGGATGATGGGATAGCCCAGGGGTGGAGCTAGATCTAAGGGACTGATGGGATAAACTAGGGGTGGAGTCCAGGTAGTGATAAACTGTCCAGGTAGAGTTAAACTGTCCAGGTAGAGGTAAACTGTCCAGGTAGTGATAAACTGTCCAGGTAGAGGTAAACGGTCCAGGTAGAGGTATACTGTCCAGGTAGAGTTAAACTGTCCAGGTAGAGCTATACTGTCCAGGTAGAGGTAAACTTTCAAGGTAGAGGTAAGCTTTCCAGGTAGTGATAAACTGTCCAGGTAGAGTTAAACTGTCCAGGTAGAGGTAAACTGTCCAGGTAGTGATAAACTGTCCAGGTAGAGGTAAACGGTCCAGGTAGAGGTATACTGTCCAGGTAGAGTTAAACTGTCCAGGTAGAGCTATACTGTCCAGGTAGAGGTAAACTTTCAAGGTAGAGGTAAGCTTTCCAGGTAGTGATAAACTGTCCAGGTAGAGTTAAACTGTCCAGGTAGAGGTAAACTGTCCAGATAGAGCTATACTGTCCAGGTAGAGGTAAACTTTCAAGGTAGAGGTAAACTTTCCAGGTAGTGATAAACTGTCCAGGTAGAGTTAAACTGTCCAGGTAGAGGTAAACTGTCCAGGTAGAGGTAAACTTTCCAGGTAGAGGTAAACGGTCCAGGTAGAGGTAAACTGTCCAGGTAGAGGTAAACTGTCCAGGTAGTGATAAACTGTCCAGGTAGAGGTAAACTGTCCAGGTAGAGGTAAACTGCCCAGGTAGAGGTAAACTGTCCAGGTAGGGGTAAACTGTAGAGGTAAACTGCCCAGGTAGAGGTAAACTGTCCAGGTAGAGGTAAACTGTCCAGGTAGAGTTAAACTGTCCAGGTAGATGTATACTGTCCAGGTAGAGGTAAACTGTCCATGACATCTGTTTTATGGCTGTCTCACTGGTTTGGGCTGACTGTCACTGACTTGGAAACAATGCAGAATGGTTCTGATACCTTTGCTTATTTCACCAGCCCCGGGCAGTGCTTGGCCTCCAGGGTGTCACTCCCACACCAGTTAAAATGAAGGTTCACTACTGATGGTAATGACTTTACAAACATTGTTGTAATCAAAGAAGTGAGTGCTGAGTTTACGTGTTCCACCGCACGTCCTTTAAAAGTTCAAATTTGTATGCATTTTTTTTTTTGTAACGTTTGGTAACTGGGATTCATATGCTGGATTTAAGCTTCCTGCGCCCTTAGAAACACGCTGCTATCCAGAACCCACTTAACTGGAGAGTTTTATGGGTCTTTCCCTCAGGACAAAAGTCACTGGAACACACCTCTCCCTGGGTGATGCGGGGATCACATGGTTGTGGTGTGCAGGGATTTCTCTACTCCTGCCAGATGGAGACTCTGTACTGTAGTGTGTAGATAAAGGCCAGGGCCGTATGGATGGTCTGTTGATAATATGGGGGTTTTGCTTTCCTGTGTGTGACTCCGACGTGGCTGTGTACAGATGAATGCTTATCCCTCAGTTTATGCTAATCTCTCCGAGACCTCCATTATGTTGATTCCTCATTAAAATTTTATCAGCCGCGGCAAATTGTAGAGATTAGCATGGGGTGGCGAGATCTCCATCGCGCGCCTGTCTGTTCACAGATTTATGGTTTTTCCACGCTGTGATCTGGGCCGATCAGATCTGCTGTGCTGAAGCTCTCCTCTGCGTGATGAACCTGTGGAGTGTGGAACTCAAGCACCCAAAACAGACTAAATGTGTCAGCTCAGAAATTTAATGGCTTTTCCTTCTTTTTTTTCCTATTTCCGCTATCCGCCAATGCACACAAAATATATATTTAAAGAAATGATATTTTGAGGATATCTTGAGGAGGTGGTATTATCTCGTCTTTTGACTTCTGCCACCCAGTGAGTGCTAGAAGTGTCTGTCTGTGGGGGGTTATCACACGGGCCGTGTGGGTGAAGACCGCCGTTCCTTCCTGCAGGCCGCTGCTACGTGTGTGTCCTGCTGCAGCCTGAGTGCCTGCGAGGTGCGTATCTCCGACAGGTCATGACCTCTGCGCAGGAGCGGGCTCCGGCAGGTCGTGACCTCTGCGAGACGCGGGTCTCCAACAGGTCGTGACCTCAGCGCAAGAGTGGGTCTCCGGCAGGTCGTGACCTCTGTGCAGGAGCGTGGTTGTCTGGCAGTGACCTGTGGAGTCTCTCTCCTCACACCTTCCTCAGACCTGCTGCGTTCACACTGGTGCAGGTCTCGTTGTTCACCCAAAAGCAGCAACATATCCACCATTCTCGCCACCTCTCACGACCCCTCGCGACCTCTCACGACCTCTCGTGACCTCTCGCGCTGCAGGAAGCTTCGCTCTTTTATCCACCGTAGCATTACTTTAGTCTGCCGTTTACACTCGTCTGGATGGTTCATGCATCTCTGATGTACCCCTCACCCCCTCCTGCTCACGGAAACCTACAAGCCACAAACGGGTTCTTCACACCCGGAGCTCCAGGAGAGGAACAGGGGCAGTCATAGCTCTCCTGAAGTGGCTTTACCACCGACAGAGTCTGAACCCCACACAGTCCCTCCATAGACACAAGAACTGCTGGAACTCAACTGCCTGCACTAACCAACCACCCCGTGCCACACTGGAACAGCTGGGGTTCCTCGCCATGTTTAGAGAGTCTCTCACGAGCAGACAGCACGTCTGGCGCTAATGTTGAAGCCTTACGTGTTGATGTCACAGAAATTCAACTCCCAGCATCCTCCACTCTGACCCTGCTCAGCATAATCACCTATTGCAACATCCCATTTCTCGGATGATATATACTGTATGTGACACCCCCAAACACAAACAAACACACACACAAACATATGCACACACCGGCGCCAGCTGCAACCACGGCAGGAGCGCTTAAGTGGTCACGCAGGCCAAAAGCACACACAATCGCCCGTTGATAAAGCTTTCTAACTATAAATCCAATTAAAGTGAAAACAAAAGCAATATTTTCAAGAGGCGGCAGCAGCCGAGCTTGGAGTGGCTGCATAATTTATGTTTGTCCCTTTTTTCCGTTCCTCTTTGAACAGGGACTCATAAAACCAACATCCATTCAATAATGCACGACCTGTGGGTTTGTTAATAGGCTTTGTAGTTGCAGTAATGTATTTTCCTACATGGCTGATGTAGATTATGGGCCAGCTCGCTGGGTTGCCAGTTATCGATCTCCTTTAATCCCCCCGAGCTCCGCGGGTCCCATTATTCAGCCGATCCCTCTGCCCGGTACCGCACAAACACAGGGGCGGCTATGGGGGCGGGAAAAACAGGCCTGCCGAGAAAAGGGGCTACTCTAATCCAATAAATTCAGTCTCCCCCCGCCCCCTTTTAATCTGATTATTCTAATAATTAAGAGAAATCACTCATGCAGAAGTTTCAATAAGGTTTTACATATTCAGTGGTCTCTTGGCCCGGGAGCCTCAAAGAAGAGCGAAACAATGGAGAAGCCTGACACAATGCAATCTGATGAAGTGCACACCGCTGACTCAAAGGCCGTGAGACTCCGGGCGCTCGGAACTCTGGGACATGTATGACTTTAACTTTTACGTTTCAGACAAAAAGAAAATCACGAACAAAGAGCGTGTGAGGATGTGACAGCCCGGAATGAGGGTTTTGTTTTTTGGGGGTGTTTTTTTTTTTTTTTTTTTGGACAGGATTCTGCAGTAGCACCCCTGCGGAACCTCGGCTCTGTTAGTGATGGTTTGTGCTTTAGTGGAGAAGCATGCAGCTCGTGTCTGGAACCTTTGGTGGGGTTAAGTGATAAGAGACAGGAACTGAAATGTTTGGCATATGTGGCATATTTGAAAAAAAAAAAAAAAAAGGTCTTTAGTCATCCAGTCTTGAGCTTTGATCCCGGCTGTCATAAGTTGTGCAGTGACAGATGAATCCAGTACAATTTCACCGTGGAATTGAATGAAGCAGATCTAGACCTCGTTTTTGTAGAAATCACTGCAGTGTAAAGGCACAGAGTGTGTGTTTGAACTGATCCACGCTCTATAGTGAAGATGAACTTTGTGCTACAGTGCTCTCAGATAGATAGTGCACACATGCGTGACAATTGAAGACTCACACCTCACACTGTTTGATTTTCCAGCAGGAAACAAGAGACTCGATTTGAATCGCACTCGTCGTTTTTTCCAAACTGAGAGAGCTGATTCCAGACCAGCGATGTGACATTGCCAGGCGACAGTGTTGCCACGACGCCTGAGCCGTTCGTCTCCAGGGCCGTGGCTGGTCACTGGTTAGCAGAGGTTCCGCGGGTCTGTCTGACCCGTCGAGATCAGCGCCCTGCCGCCTGCGGTCACCACACCGGCCTCCGTCCCCGCAGGGCGGAGGAGACCTACGTCTGCAGCCCCCGCAGCGTGGCTGAGTTTAGTGGAGTTTAGCCACTCCGATTAGCAGAGTCCGGGCTGGGGAAGGAGACAATAGGTGGATTACAGCTTTCTGCTCTGCCTCCGGAGAGAAGCCCAAGGTGGTGTGGGGGATATTTCTCGCAGGGACATGTGCCCCGGGCTGATAAGGGGCAGGTCCAGACAGGGGCCAGCAGACATGACACGCGGCTCGCGGGCCGGTGAGGAAAGAAGGGAAGAAAAGGGAACGATGAAGTTGAAGGGAAGAATAGAGGCCGCGGTGCGGAACGCAGCCTTCGCAACTTTCCTTCCATCACTGAAGATGAGCTGCAAAGTTCCCCACTGACTCAGGTTGTGTCTCTGGGGGAAAGAACCTTCCAGAAATATCCGTGTGCAGCCCAACCTGACACACTGCCACAAAGGAAACTTCTCTACACCTTTTTATAAAACAGAAGAAACTAATATTGTCCTTGATCGCTCATCCCTGCCATGCATGTTAATTAGAGCTGGGAGAGAGTGTGTGTGTGTGTGTGTGTGTGTGTGTGTGTGTGTGTGTGTGTGTGTGTGTGTGTGCGTGTACGAGGGCCCAGCTGATGACTGGAATTGTAGAAGGTACCGCGACGCTGCAGAGCAGACTGAAGAGGGAACTGTAGAGGAACCGCCCTGATAGAGCAGGAGGTATCAGCCATCACTCCAATCCTGCAAAACTTCCACACACAGACTCCACTCCACCCACCTGAGAAGCTGTGGCACATCTGCCTCCGGTGTGTAATTAAATAACATACACACACTGCAGCCACACACACACACACACACACACACACACACACACGTCTGTCTCTGCATGTTCTAGTGCAGGATCTCATAGTGAAGGTCTGAAGTAAACTCAGTTTACACAGGGTTAGTAATGATGATCATAATAGTGTGTAACGGGGTCCTGTGCTTATGCTAATATATTGGCATTTGCTTTCCTTACTGTTCAGTCAGGCAGTCATCTGGAAGAGCTGCATTAGAAGGAGCCAATGGTCCAGAACAGAGCGGTTTTATTTGTGTAATTGCCTAGATCTTGTGCTTATGTCATTAGTATGCAGTTTGTGTGTGTCTTGTAAGTGACTTCATCATCCAACTGATCTGAAAGGACAATAATTGAGTTAATGTAGTTCTGAAAACTGTTGTTTATGTTGCTGGCGGAGATCATGACACTAGAGATAGAAAAATCATTTCACCTTGAGCCAATAAAGACCAAGAACCTGGAGCAGCTGTGTGATAGGTGTGTCACCTACACCTACACACACTCCAGCAGAGGCTCAAGGACCAGGAAAACACAGTCAAGGGACAGAGAATCCAAGAACACAGAGATCAGGAGCACAGGAACCAGGAGTGCAGTGGGACACCAGCAGAAACTGAGATTTATTTGCACATAGACTGAATGTTATGGAGATTTGACTTCAACTCCATAACATTCTACTCTGAATCCCCCCCCCACCAGGTCACATGATCACATAGGACTGAACCATTTTATTTTATGAAGGTCTAGCTCCTCCCCCAATGAGACCCATCCATCTCTTCATCATGGGGGTGGGTCTCTCCCCCTTTCAGCTTTTAGTCAGCTCATAGCAGGAAATGGTGGCACTTTGTTAGACTGTCAGTTTCTTAAAATATTAAGTGCCATTTCCCTGCAGAATGAATGCAGAAAAATACAACCTGGAGTATTCAATGGCCTTTATTGTTCATGCCTGCTCCACTACAAAATGAACATGAATTGTGTGTCTTGAGTGCATCATGGCATCAGTGGGAAAGTGACATAAATGGGCCTCCTAATGAGAAGACACGTTGGTCTGGGGAACTCCAGACTCCCGCTCGGCTCTCGCTTCAGAGCAAAGATCAGCAGGAGATTCACACCTCTTCACTGGCTTCTGAAGGACAGAGGAAGGGAGGCTTTGAGACACAGCTCCGAAACACAGCTCCGAGACACAGCTCCGAGACACAGCTCCGAAACACAGCTCCGAGACACAGCTCCGAGACACAGCTCCGAAACACAGCTCCGAAACACAGCTCCGAGACACAGCTCTGAGACACAGCTCCGAGACACAGCTCCGAGACACAGCTCCGAGACACAGCTCTGAAACACAGCTCCGAAACACAGCTCCGAGACACAGCTCCGAGACACAGCTCCGAAACACAGCTCCGAGACACAGCTCTGAAACACAGCTCCGAAACACAGCTCCGAAACACAGCTTCGAGACACAGCTCCGAAACACAGCTCCGAGACACAGCTCTGAAACACAGCTCCGAGACACAGCTCCGAAACACAGCTCTGAGACATAGCTCCGAGACACAGCTCCGAAACACAGCTCCGAGACACAGCTCCGAAACACAGCTCTGAGACACAGCTCCGAAACACAGCTCCGAAACACAGCTCTGAGACACAGCTCCGAAACACAGCTCCAAGACACAGCTCCGAGACACAGCTCCGAGACACAGCTCTGAAACACAGCTCCGAGACACAGCTCCGAAACACAGCTCTGAGACATAGCTCCGAGACACAGCTCCGAAACACAGCTCCGAGACACAGCTCCGAAACACAGCTCTGAGACACAGCTCCGAAACACAGCTCCGAAACACAGCTCTGAGACACAGCTCCGAAACACAGCTCCAAGACACAGCTCCGAGACACAGTTTGTGAGTTTGTGAGCTTGTGAGCAAGTTTGTGAGTGTCTGAGTGTGTGTGATCAAGTTTGAGTGTGAGTGAGCTTCAGTAGTGTGTTAAAGGTTCTGAGTGTGTGTGAGTGGGTTTGAAATATTCTGCTTTGACACTGAAGATGATAGTAGAAATGTTCTTTCATGACAGGCTAAATATATATTTGTTCATTTATTGAATTTATTTATTTCTTCTACATGTTAACACGTTAATATTTACAATAGTGATGTGGCACCATAAATGTGGTGACATCTGATGTCTGCCGTAGGTACATCAAACTCTGCAGCTGCAAACTCAGGAACTCTGAACACATTTTCCTTTCAGCAGCAGACCAGCAAGCTCAAACCTACACAGTAAATCACATGCAGAACTTTTAAGTTAGTTTAATTGCACTCACTTCTCAGTTATTAATCTTTATCGAGCGTATTAAAATAATCAAAGATGTGTAAAGTGAATGGTCCATTTGACACCGAGTGGTGCGTCTCTCAGGTTGGCTGTCGTCTTCCTGCAGCCAATCGCTCGACGACACCTCCACGTCTCCATCTCGCCTGCCGCTTCTCCACGGCAACGCTCCACCTCTCCATCTTCCTGCGCTTCTTTCCCGCGTCTCTCTCCTTAGATCACGCGTTTCTGATGTCATAGCCATTCAAAGGGAGAGGTGAGCTGGGGGGGGGGGGGGGGGGGGGGGGGAGGGGACGTTTATATAACATCCTCCCAGTTTGGCAGGGGCAAAGATATCCAGCATGCACTGCAGCAGTAACGGAGGGATCCTCTTCCTGAACACAAGGACCATGTCTGACACATGCCACAGACCTGGAAACACTCAGAGCTTTATACACTCTGGCTCTGCCTTTGTGTCAAATTATCCTCAATATCTCCTCTGAGAATGACAGGCAATTAGCCCTAAACATATACTGCCAGAGAGAGAGAGAGAGAGAGAGAGAGAGAGGGCAGAAGTCTGAGTGACAATTTATTGTAAGAAATGGTTTGTTGAGCTGCATATATATTTTTATAAAAATGTTTTATTATTAAGTCATTTTCCTGAGAAAGCTTTTTTTATATAAATGTAATAATCATTTTGATCCATCTCTAGTAACAAAGCTTTTGTTCACGTAGCACTGTTTTGCTGCAAGATGGTGGCATTCTTCTCTGCCGTCATGCTAGCTTGAGTGCTACCTTCTGTCAGCACTTAAACTTGTGACATAAACTTGTTCAGCAAATCTATCCATTACAAAATACAGAGACACGGAGAGAAATGGCACTGTGGAATGTACAACCGGCTTAAATGCCCTCATTATAGGAGGCAAATGAGAATGAATGAAAAAAAGGGGTGTGATGCCACTAAAATTGAGAAGGAAACGGTTTGACAAGGAAATAGACAAAGTTATGTTCATGAAGACATTCTGCTTGGTTGTGTCCGGGTTCGGTTCTACGTGTCCCTGCTCTGGTGTCAGAGCTTCACTGGGGTTGGTGTTTTTGCACCTATAGTGATCCTTCACTATAGGCCTTGATCCTTCACTGATTCTACAGGGGAAAACAGCTAACTGGTTTTCTGGCTTGGCCGTATAGATGAATGTTTGAGCAGTGATCGGGGCTCTACGTGCAATAGATGAGTCTGCGGGTTCATTCATCTGATGTTTTCAGAGTGCTCAGAATCCGCCGGAATCCACTGAATCCGTTTGAAGCGAGCAAGATGTTGCAGTGGGTCCCTTTGGCTTTAGGCCAGAGAAAACAGAGCAGCAGCCCAGCCAAGCCCGGGGCTTTCTGGGAGAGTTCTGCTCACGGACCGCATGAGAATACGCTACACACTGCCCTGCTGCCTGTGCTTAAAACAAACATGGTGTCTGTGGACACGTGATGCATACCAACATTGTTCGAATAATTCAACGAGTGCTTGTTCGTGGTGTGAGGCGGGTCTTACTAGACTTGTTCCACATCTGTGGCCCAAAACGAACAGAAAGGAAATGTGAAGCCACTGATTATAATTCTGGACTCTCAGATGATGTCCGTTATCCTTGAACGAATGGTGGGAATCAGAAAAGGAATGGGCCATGTCTCTTTCTGACCCTCAAAGTACCTCGAGGCTTCTCTGTACTTTCAGACGTACTTTGACTCAGCCTGGTGATGGCAGAGTTCACTGTAATGCGTCTCCTCACTGCAGATTCTGCAGGTAATAGCCGGTGTGAGGAGGAGCTGAATGCTCTCATCTGTTCTGCCTTCTGTCCTCCTGAACTGAACATCCATGGACGTGTCAGGCTGCGTGAAGGAACACGTGACACGTGGACACGTGGACGTGTCAGGCTGCGTGAAGGATCACCTCCATGCCGTGCTCCTCACTGTAGCAACTACCAGCTTCTTTGTTGTGTCAAGACTACACATCGGCCGAGGAACGCTGACTGCACCTTGGCCTGGGATTCTCCTTCCAGACTGCATTACAATGAATTACGGGGACTCAGTCACCAGCTCTTCTCCTTAGAAAGCTCTTCTCCTTAGAAAGCTCTTCTCTTTAGAAAGCTCTTCTCCTTAGAAAGCTCTTCTCCTTATAAAGCTCTT